>NC_042620.1:15058547-15147847 GCF_901001135.1 Rhinatrema bivittatum
GATCTCATAGCAATAGAAGGGTCCCAGGGAAGAGCCACCCACAAGTTAGCAATCGCCCCTCGGCTTGGCAGGTGCAGAGCAGCTAGGGACTCACTTGAAACGGAAGCTTCCAGATGCACGCTGCTGCCTGACAAGGTTAACGTTTCTCCCGCTGTACGCTGGGTGGGTAATTTCCTTGGTTCAGTACACAGTAAACGGTTCTCAGCCTCGCGCACCCCCCCCCTCCCCCCCCCCCTCAGCTCACCTCTCTACCAAGTGATGCTCTGAACCAGCTCCAGCATGAGTTACAGCTGGGACATCTGTGCAGGGTTTTCCACTGCCACCTCCTGGCGGAGCCCGCCAACTGCGCGAGGGACCATTCGCTACAGCAGGGAATTAAACTGCTCTGTCAACTTAGTTTGCTCCATAGGGTAGGGATGAGGTGGTCCCTGCATGAGGAGGGGCATTTCACTCGTAATGAATTGATGCAGGAAAATCATAGCACAACCTGCAGTGGCACCAACCAGTGCTTGGCTGTTTGTAATCATTTCCCCCTAAATCTTCTGCACAGAAACCTTGGAGGTATTTAAATGTCTCTATCATATCTCCCCTATACTGCTTTTCCTCCAGGGTGTCCATGTTTAAGATATTTGTCTATCCCTTAGGCTTTAGAACGAAGACCACTGACCATGTTAGTAGCCCCCTCTGCTGGCGGAGTTGCTCCATAGGGTGGCTACAAAAATGGTCAGTGGTCTTCATTCTGAACCAACTGTGCTTACATTGAATCCGATGTGCCCGGGAAACTCTCTCTACCTCAAATGTTGAGTTAATAAAAATGCGTTTTTGTTGTATAAAAGCAAAGGGCAAATGAAAGCTCTCGTCCAGCGAGTTATGTGAGGAAGCACGGCCGTGCTGAGTACTGTGGGCCCAAGGTCCAAAAGAAATGAGAATGCATTTCTGCCCCTGGGCGTGAACCTGCAAACAACTATAACCTGACCATCAGCCCCGCTTTTACCCTGATCATCTTTGATGTTCTCAGTTCACCTGCTCACTCAGCAGGACTGGGCCTGAGGTGGGTTTGCAATCAATGATTTCCAAATAACTTTAAAATTCAGATGTAAATTCTCCAGCAGTCAAATAAATAACTCCAATTGGCCAATATACTGCTAAAACAGCCAGGATCACTTTATCCACTTCATCTCAAGAACATTGTGCTCAATTTATTACCGACGAATACCAGACAAAACGAACCTTACACATTCCAAAAATTCTTTAACCCTTTCTGTATTCAATCAGGCATCTGCTTTTTAAACAGCCATTCCCTAAAGCCCCCCGAGGAAACCTCCCACGCATACCAGGAAGCCCCCCTCTCATGGAACAAGTCCATCCACCCACAGGCACACGTCAAGATGCAAGCAAGGTTATAAAAGTGAGTCTTGCGTGGTAGGAAAAAGAACAGAGTCATGTAAACACTGAGCAATCTAATTTTACATTCAGCCCCACAAGGGTCGCAGAGTTCAAACGAAAAATCCAGCTCTGTTCTCACTTCTGGAGGTGTTTATCCTGATCCCCCGCCCCAGTTTCCAGAGAATACCAAACAGGGAGCCTTGATTCTTCCATTCCTGAAACGGTCTCTGTTCAGCCTCCCTCATTTTCAGAGCATTTTCTGTGGTTCCAATATAAAACTTATTGCATGAACGTACAGTGCTGTAAATAACCTCAGTGGGTGTACAATTAAAAAAAAAATCACCAGGAGGGTAGTTTTCAGCAGCCTGAATATTCACAACGGAGGTATGCGGGTGTCCCCAGCTCATGCACATACACACACGCACAGGAAGTTATCCCTGCCCCCTCATGCACGTAACACACACCACGTACATTTACACACTCACTTTCAAAAGTCTACATTTTTATTTACACAGTTTTAGGTTCTGCTCCTTCCCAAAGTTAGTTCAGAGCAGATCGCAAGAAATATTCTTAATAAATAAATTCAAAATGTCAACAAACAATATAAATACGTAAAACACATAAATTGAAATGCTTTTCCTGCCCCTGTATAACTTGACTAGCAAATGTACCCGTTCTACGCCCGGGTGGCGAGCCTTTTTATTGGCACATCTGCTCTTGTTTTGAGCTGAATTTCCCTAGAAATTCACTGTAAGAGTGTCCCTTCCACATACACACACCCTCATACAGGCTTCCTCACTCTCTGGCACACACACATCCCCTCATACAGGCTCCCTCATTCTCTCGCACACACACATCCCCCTCATACAGGCTCCCTCACTCTCTCGCACACACACACATCCCCTCATACAGGCTCCCTCATTCTCTCGCACACACACATCCCCCTCATACAGGCTCCCTCACTCTCTCGCACACACACATCCCCTCATACAGGCTCCCTCATTCTCTCGCACACACACATCCCCCTCATACAGGCTCCCTCACTGTCTCGCACACACACACATCCCCTCATATAGGCTCCCTCTCTGAAACCCACACTTCAAGCATCCCCCACACTCTCCCTCTTACCAACCAAGCTGTCTCTCGCACTCCCCCACACCCCCTCTCCTCTCACACACACACACACACACACACACACATTCTCTCTAACCGGCATCCCCCTCCCCTCATATAGGCTCCCTCTCTCTGAAACCCACATTCTTACCTCCCATGCTCTCTCTAACACTCTCCTGCTCTCTCTCACCCTCCCCACCCCCCTCTCACCAACCATGCTCTCTTTCACCCCCTCACATATTCACATTCTCTCTCACTGGCATCCCCCTCCCCATGCTCTCTGACACCCTCCCCACCCCTGCTCACCAACCATGCTCTCTGTCACTCCCCCTCTCTCACACACACATTCTCTCTCACCGGCATCCCCCCCCCCCCCCAATGCTCTCTCACACCCTCCTGCTCTCTCTCACCCTCTCCTCCCCGACAAACATTATCTCTCACCGGCATGCCGCAGGACCCGCCGTTCGCGGTGAAGATGAAGGCCTGGTGTGCTGTTGGCAGCGAAGATGAAGGCCCAGGGTGCCGATCGCAGCATGCCAGGGTCTCCCCTGCTATATTCTGCCTGTCCCGCGATGGCCGCTGTCCCTCCTACCTGTGGCCTGTTTCAGCCGCCTGCGCCATCTATCGGCGGGCTGGGAAACCAGCAGCCCGATATGGTGAGCACTGATGGACACCGAGCCCAATAGATTATAGATCATGAACCTACTTTTCCCTGCATAATTTTCAGAATTTGATTTATATGCATCAACCTGGGTTTATGCTTGTGAAGCCTTCTGAGAATAACCCCTGAAAGGTTTGGCAGGCTGGAAATGGAGGGAGTCTTAGCGTTCTTGGACTGGAGCCACACAGTAGCCTTGAAAGGAGCAATTTTCAAAGGCATTTTTGCAGGTAAATAGTGATTTAGTCACATAAATCAGTGTTGTGATGGTTGTGTTCTGTTTGCTTCAATGAGCTAGGAAAAGATGGTATTCTTTGCCAATGTTTGGATTGTGAGTTTGCAAAGATCTAAGAAGGTGAGAGGACTGGTTCCCGGGCAGCTGATTACTAATCTGATTCTTATCTTCCCATCCATCCACCCCTGTCTCATTTTTTAATACACAGATTATCACTCCCACTAGGAGGAAGCCTTCACAATAAGTCAATTCACTTAAAATGACATTAAATTCATGATTTTTAGTGATTGGCTAATTATAGTCCTGCTGCTGGTCATTCACTAACTAACATTAATCACCGGTTATCAGATTTAAAATCCATAGATTTTAAAAGACACCTCATTTAAAAACCCTAATTACATTTAGCAACCCTTAAATTCAGGAGGGAGGGGGGGAAGGGGGAATTGGATACAGGTGACAGCCAGTATGGGCCCTGATGTTATGGTCTGGGGGTACTGACACACAGCCATCAGGGAAAAAACACCGGTTGACTTTTGTGGCCATGTCCCAAAGCAAAGAACATCAAGCAGCATTGTCTGAATTATTCAGAAGGATCCTCACCCAGTGAAAATGTTGCTAGCAGTGATTTGTTATGCCTCTGACAGCTCCTTGGTTTTGTAAATATTTCTAACCTAACTTAAAGGCTTGGGGGTAGCCTGCACGGAGCAGCAGATACCACCAAAAGAAGCTTGCTGGGCAAACTGGATGGACCATTTGGTCATTTTCTACTGCCATTATAACCTCTCCTCACCAGCCTGCATCAGCTCAGCAAATTAAGATGCAGACAGAAGTCCAGCAGTGAGATGGGGGCTGTACAGTCTTTTGTACCATGTGCCACATGCATGATTATCTACCTGCTGGTGGGACGTTGTATGTGTGCACCCAGTGCAAAGAGCTGGAGGATGTGATAAAAGCTGTTAGTGTAGCTGGGCTTAAAAAAGGTTTGGTCAAGTTCTTGAAAGAAAAGTCCATAAACCTTTATTAAGAACATAAGAAGTTGCCATACTGGGTCACACCGAGGGTCCATCAAGTCCAGCATCCTGTTTCCATTAGTGACCAATCCACATTACAAGTTCATGGCAAATGCCCACTCATTAAATTGATCCATGCAACTAACGCCAGTAATAGCAGTGGCTGTTCCCTAAGTCATCTTGATTAATAGCAGTTTTTTGGCCTTGGCCTCCAGGAACTTATCCAAACCTTTTTTAAACGCATCTACACTAACTGCCCTAACCATTTCCTCCGGCAGCAATTTCCAGAGTTTAATTGTGCGAGAGTGAAAAAGAATGTTCTCAGATTTGTTTATAGTCAAAATATATTTACCAACTGTCGGGAATAAAATTAATCACCTCCTATACTTAAAAGACGTGACGACAAGGCCCTGTATATCACAGGAAAGTCTTTGCACACCTTTTTAAATTGGCCCTATTCAGATCCGTGTATGTTATCAATTTTAAATGTGCCCCATGCTAACTTCATGGAGTGCCCCCTAGTCTTTCTATTATCCGAAAGAGTAAATAACTGATTCACATCTACCCGTTCTAGACCTCTCATGATTTTAAACACCTCTATCATATCCCCCCTCAGTCGTCTCTTCTCCAAGCTGAAAAGTCCTAACCTCTTTAGTCTTTCCTCATAGGGGAGTTGTTCCATTCCCCTTATCATTTTGGTTGCCCTTCTCTGTACCTTCTCCATCACAATTATATCTTTTTTGAGATGAGGCGACCAGAATTGTACACAGTATTCAAGGTGCGGTCTCACCATGGAGTGATACAGAGGCATTATGACATTTTCCGTTTTATTAACCATTCCCTTCCTAATAATTCCTAACATTGTTTGCTTTTTTGACTGCCGCAGCACACTGAACCGACGATTTCAATGTGTTATCCACTATGACACCTAGATCTTTTTCCTGGGAGGTAACTCCTAATATGGAACCTAACATTGTGTAATTACAGCAAGGTGTGAGAGAGTTCTTCTAGTTTTCCCCTATAAACCTGTGCACCTTAAATCCCTGAAAGGGAGAGGGCTTTGTGGGTGGGACCTTGCAGAGCAGGAGGAGCTCAGACCAGATACAGGAGAATAAGAGTGCAAACCAAGCTGTGCTCAGGAGACCCCCTAGATCTCTCGGAGGAAGGGCAGCTCCTGCTAATGCTCTACGTGGAAGGGTGAGAGAGTACAGTGACTAAGAAGCAAGTCAGTCTATAGCCCTTGTTAAATGTGAAGCCTGCCAAAGTAGCAAGTTCAAGATATATATTGTTTGTATGAATAAAGTCCATTACCTGCTATTAATTAAGTTCACTTAGAGAATAGCCACTGCCATTAGCAATGGTTACATGGAATGGACTTAGTTTTTGGGTACTTGCCAGGTTCTTATGGCCTGGATTGGCCACTGTTGGAAACAGGATGCTGGGCTTGATGGACCCTTGGTCTGACCCAGTATGGCATGTTCTTAAAAAGACTGGAGTCCCTTTGAATTCATGCCTCAGCCTGGGGAAACACAGCTCGGTCTCCCATACATGGGTTATTTTTCCCTATATGCAACACCTTGCACTAGTCCATGTTAAATTTCATCTGCCATTTGGATGCCCAATCTTACAGTCCCACAAGGTCTTCCTGCAATTTATCACAGTCTGCTTGTGATTTAACTACTCTGAATAATTTTGTATCATCCGCAAATTTGATAACCTCACTCATCATATTCCTTTCCAGATCATTTATGTATATATATTGAAAAGCACCGGTCCAAGTACAGATCCCTGAGGCACTCCACTGTTTACCCTTTTCCACTGAGAAAATTGACCATTTAATCCTACTTTCTGGTTCCTGTCTTTTAACCAGTTTGTAATCCACGAAAGGACAGCAAGGCTTTTGATACGGTCCTGCACAGGAGACTGGTGAATAAAATAAGAAGCTTAGGAGTGAGTGCCGAGGTGGTGACCTGGATTGCACACTGGTTGATGGACAGAAAACAATGTGTGATGGTAAATGGAACTTACTCTGAAGAGAGAGCGGTGTTGAGCGGAGTGCCGCAGGGATCAGTGTTGGGACTGGTCCTGTTCAATATCTTTGTGAGCGACATTGCAGACAGGCTAGAAGGTAAGGTTTGTCTTTTTACGGATGATACTAAGATCTGCAACAGAGTGGACTCGCCTGAAGGAGTGGAGAGAATGAGACGGGATTTAAGGAAACTGGAAGAATGGTCGAAGATATGGCAGCTGAGATTCAATGCCAAGAAGTGCAGAATCATGCACATGGGGTGTGGAAATCCGAAAGAACTGTATTCAATGGGGGGGGGAAGGCTGATGTGCACGGAGCAGGAGAGAGACCTTGGGGTGAAAGTGTCTAATGATCTGAAGTCGGCGAAACAATGTGACAAAGCGATAGCTAAAGCCAGAAGAATGCTGGGCTGCATAAAGAAAGGAATATCGAGTAAGAAAAGGGAAGTGATTATCCCCTTGTACAGGTCCTTGGTGAGGCCTCACCTGGAGTATTGTGTTCAGTTCTGGAGACTGTATCTCCGAAGAGACAAAGACAAGATGGAAGCGGTACAGAGAAGGGCGACCAGGAAGGTGGAGGGTCCTCATAGAATGACTTATAAGGAGAGATTGAAGAATCTAAATATGTACTCCCTGGAGGAAAGGAGGAGCAGGGGTGACATGATACAGACTTTCAGATACTTGAAAGGTGTTAATGATCCAAAGTCAACGACAAACCTTTTCTGTTGCAAAAAAATCAGCAGAACCAGGAGTCACGATTTAAAACTCCAGGGAGGAAGACTCAGAACCAATGTCAGGAAGTATTTCTTCACAGAGAGGGTGGTGGATGCCTGGAATGCCCTTCCGGAGGAAGTGGTGAAGACCAAAACTGTGAAGGATTTCAAAGGGGTGTGGGATAAACACTGTGGATCCATAAAGTCTAGAGGATGTGAATGAAGAGAAGAGGCAAGAGGTGGCTTGCTTGCGGGAATGACAGCTACTACCTGG
Organism: Rhinatrema bivittatum; assembly: GCF_901001135.1. Classification (NCBI taxonomy): domain Eukaryota; kingdom Metazoa; phylum Chordata; class Amphibia; order Gymnophiona; family Rhinatrematidae; genus Rhinatrema; species Rhinatrema bivittatum. The sequence continues at coordinate 15,065,965 of NC_042620.1, forward strand.
AGATTAATATCTTTATTCAATAAACATACACACAGTTAATGCAACTCCAATATTGCTCTATGCTTCAACAGCAAGAGGAAATGTGGAAAAAAGGATTTGCATCCACAAAAAAGCAGGGGAGTAGCTTGCTTGTTAGGGTGGTTACTACCCCAAATCAAATAAGCCTGATACTTCTCTTTCAATGCACATCCAGCAAAGCTCTCTCCTTCAACAGCAGGGAAAATGAAGAAAAGATGATTTATATTCAGCATCAACCAACAAGGAATGAATTACATAGTCTGGGTAAACAAATAAGTGTGGGAGTAGCTGGCTTGTTACGGCGGTTACTACCCCAAATCAAATAAGCCTGATACTTCACTTTCAATGCACTTCCAGCAAAGCTCTCTCCTTCAACAGCAGGGAAAATGAAGAAAAGATGATTTATATTCAGCATCAACCAACAAGGAATGAATTACATAGTCTGGGTAAACAAATAAGCAGGGGAGTAGCTTGCTTGTTACGGTGGTTACTCCCCCAAATCAAATAAGCCTGATACTTCACTTTCAATGCACATCCAGCAAAGCTCTCTCCTTCACCGGCAGGGAAAATGAAGAAAAGATGATTTATATTCAGCATCAACCAACAAGGAATGAATTACATAGTCTGGGTAAACAGATAAGCATGGGAGTAGCTGGCTTGTTATGGCGCTTACTACCCCCGAATCAATTAAGCCTGATACTTCACTTGCAATGCACATCCAGCATAGCTCTCTCCTTCAACAGCAGGGAAAATGAAGAAAAGATTATTTATATCAGCACAACCAACAAGGAATGAATTACATTCATTCCTTGTTGTAAATGTTGTAAATAAGTTCCTTCTGTAAATAAGTTCCTTCTGTATTTACGGTTGTTTTTGCTCTCTCTCACGCTACCTGCATTTCTCTCTTTCCTCTCCTATCTCCCCCACCCCTCGCCTCTTTCTTGCCTGCTCCCATCCCTTGCCCCCTGTTCATTGTAATTCCTCCTTCTTTGAGTTATTTGTAAACCGGCGTGATGTGCCTTACGAACGTCGGTATATTAAAAGCTGTTAAATAAATAAATAAATAAATAATACATAGTCTGGGTAAACAAATAAGCATGGGTGTAACTTGCTTGTTACGGTAGCTACTACCCCGAATCAATTAAGCCTGATACTTGACTTGGAATAAGTATCCGGCGCAGCTCACTGCTTCAGCAACAGAGGGAATTAAGTAAAGAGGATTTTTATTCAGACAACCAACAATGGCTGAATTGCACATGCAGGGTAAACAAACGGGAGTAGCTTGCTTATTACGGATACTTCACTTAGATGCAGCTCCAGCACTGCTGTCTACATCGATGGTGGGGGTGGAAGGGAATTGGAACCAAAAAGTTACCAATAAGGGCCCTGACCTCAGCGGTCAGAGTAACAGATTATGAAAACAAATAGGTGTGAAAGCTTGCTGGGCAGACTGGATGGGCCGTTTGGTCTTCTTCTGCCGTCACTTCTATGTTTCTATCACCTCCTATCCCATGACTTTTTACTTTTCCTAGAAGCCTCTCATGAGGAACTTTGTCAAACGCCTTCTGAAAATCCAAGTATACTATATCTACTGGTTCACCTTTATCCACATGTTTATTAACTCCTTCAAAAAAGTGAAGCAGATTTGTGAGGCAAGACTTGCCCTGGGTAAAGCCATGCCGACTTTGTTCCATTAAACCATGTCTTTCTATGTGTTTTGTGATTTTATTCTTTAGAATAGTTTCCATGATTTTTCCTGGCAAGTTGGACTTGGGGAAATCCATTGCTTATCCCTAGGATAAGCAGCTTGGAATCTCTCTACCCTTGGGATCCTGCCAGGTCCTTGTGACCTGGATTGGCCACCGTTGGAAACAGGATGCTGGGCTTGATGGACCTTTGGTCTGACTCAGTACGGCAAATCTGATGTTCTTATGTTCTTAAATGGTCCGTACTAAGCAGCAGTTTAAAGTGGGCAGATACCAAACTGTCCCTTTGTTTTCTTCCTCTTGTGAACAAAATAAGAGGAGGTTCCTTTAAGATTATTTGCAGACCAAATACATGCCAATGTTTAATAATTCCTTTAACTTTTGAACTTCCACAGATGATATAACTGAGGCATTCAGGTGGGAAGATGCAACATTAGGTCCCTAAGGAAACAGTGCTTGCTTGTACTCTGCTTCTACTCCAAAAAGCATTTACACAATCTGGAGACATTTAAAGGGTACACAAGTGTCTAAGGTGAAGAAGCAGCCCTGCCGGTACATTTTGCTTCCGGTATCTTGGGTGACAGCTCTCCTATTCCAGGACAAGGAAAATAATGCATGTAGATGTCATTTGAAATCGTTTTTTTCTTTGCGAAAAAGTACTTGCAGAGAAAAGCAAAGCCTGTGTGGGTGGTACAGGTGACTATCAGACGGGCTTTGTACCTTTTAGGCGAGTTTCAAAGCGAAAGTTCATATCTGCTTTGCTTGGAAAATTGGTACAAATTTCGCAAGAAATAAGTACCCATGGTCTTTTCCCAGTTTGAAAATTGCCTCTTCCAAGTTCTTCAGTCTGTGGTATGGCTGTGTGTAGTGCTTCAGTAACGAGGGTCAGCAGATAGATAGCACTGGCCGCAGTGTGCAGCCCCTGAGGTTACCCACCTTGTTCTGGATGGACCGTGGAAACCCAGTTATTGTCTGGAGGAACCAAAGCTCACTCTGCATTCTTCACACGCAGGCTCCTGGAAGAGGCCTGGTGATATTAAGAGCAGGAAGAACGAAGCCGAGGATGGCAAACTTCATTTTCACACTGTGGGAAGAGTTAGGGAGATTTTATTTGAAAAAACCCTAGGGGAGGTGATGGGTGCCTCATAACATTCTTTCGTTAAAAAAAAATTTTTTGTATGTATTAAACTAACAAAATAGTTCTCATCCCATTTTTCTACTATTTCTAAAAAAACCCAAAAACTTTTTTTTTAGGATGGATTGGAACGTTTCATACTTTTCTTATGTTTCCAATATGAAACCACAGGTAATGGAAATACAACTTTTAATCAACGATCCACCACCAACCTTGGTTATATCTATATTTTATGTGTGAAAAAAATCATATAACTGTGTCAACATTCAACTTATTGAAAAAAATTATTTTAAAAAAATCTCCCATTAAACTTTTATCTTCAAGGGATCAATCACTCATAATATATGCAAGCAGAGCAATAAAGCGCTGAGATCAACTTTAAGCGATATTGCGTCTATTCATGACGTGAATCAACAATGTTACCAAAAGCCCACCGGAGCCACGTTTCAGACCAATTCTGGTCTTTCCTCCGGGGTTGTCAAAATCCCACGACCCTCGTCGTCTTTAAACCGCTCTATTCAGCGCATCGGTTTCCTGGTGTGTCAACGACACTATTCTGGCTTGAATTGCCAAACGTATCAAAGCAATGAGGTGACGTTATTGTTTATTGTTTTAGTATAGTGTTGATCCCTCCTTAGGATTTGTGCGGTATTTTTTGGTTCATAACATTCTTTGGCGTTGCTTTATGTAAAGTAGTGTGTTCAGTTCTGGAGGCCATATCTCAGCAAAGAGATAGAGAGAAGCTGGAGAGGGTCCGGAGAGAGGCAACCAAATTGGGGCCAGGTTTGTAGCAAACGCCCTGTGAGACTAGACTGAAGGGCCTCAATATGTAGATCCTAGAAGAGAGCAGAGACGGTGGGGAAATGATACAGACATTTAGTTACCTGAAAGGAGAGGAAGGTATAGAGCTTGGGGTCATGATATGAAACTCCAAGGGAGCAGACTCCAGAACACCATCAGGAAATATTTTTTCACAGAGAGGGTGGTGGGTGTTTGGCCCACCCTCCCGGAGGAGGTGATGGAGACTAGAACGGTAACGGAATTCAAGAAAGCTTGGGTTGAACACATAGAAAGTGTAGATAAAGGCAAAACAGCAGTGGCAGGACTGCATTGTGCTTTTTAGAAGGCATGGGATCATTCTACAAGACACATTGCGGGAAGGGGAGTGGGTGTCGGGTTCTGAGTGGGAATTTGTGTGGGCAGCTATCCAGAATGGATGGGCTGTTGTGATCTTTATCTGTCATCATTTAGTAGACGTGGGGTGTGTGTGTGTGTCTGGTGAAGAGAGGGCTGAGGTTAACATTCATTTTTATTGATTTTTGGATCATGTAAGATGTGCTTTCAAGCAGTAGAGCAGATGAAAGAGCAGGGAGAGTAACATCTGTACAGCAGAGCAGCGAGAACAACATCTGTAAGAAATGCTGGTCAAACAACCAGTGTGCAATTTATCAAAGTGAGGCCATTTTGGCCCCAGACAACTGTTTACAGAGATAAAATAAATATTAATATAAGATATGAGTGGAATAGCAAGTGAAAACAGTAATGTCGTGTAATCATTAGTAATTATTAACTGCAGTGTTTGGGTTTTCATGATTTTAGCACTTCCCAAGGGAATTTTGACCTTGTTCTACAGAGATCTGTAGACTTCCAACTGTGATACGCAGGCTCCTGAGTTATTTAACAGAAACCTGCCAGTGCAGCTTACAGAAGGGATGTAGTCACAGCTATGGGTTTGTGCGGGTTCCCAGGGGTGATGCATTTACAAGCTGGGGGTCTCAGTGGATGATGCATTGAAAGCTCAGTGCACTCTGGATACTGCCTCAGGAGTAGGGTTGCCAACTGGCTCCAGATTATCTATAACCCTCGATTTTTCCCCATTGCGTGCAGTGGGGTAAAACCAGAACTGTATCAGTCCATCTTAAAAATCTGGCAACTCTGATCGAGTGCAGTGAAGGATTCAATAAAAGCCTGTGAATGATGCACTGAAAGCTAATGCACAGAGCACTGTATCATGGCCGCCTCTCACAGCTGGAAGTAAGGAAGCTCCTGCAGGTACAATATGTGGAAGGCACGTGTCCCTCTGAGATCTGCCGATTCCTTCTACAGTAATCTGATCATTTCTACTTTTTCTGTTTGTTTTAGGGTTCAACAAAATCTTCCAAAAGTGCTCAGTCACGACGCAGACCTTCCAGGTAGAGTATGCTGACACCAGTGATTTAGTACAGGACTCAGCCAGCCAGATTAACGTCTCACTGTAGGCGTCTAACTTTCAGCAGGTAGTTAAAGTTAGCGGGTCAGATTATGGCTGGGACAGGATTAGGTCAGAGGGAGAAGGTTAGGGGGTTAGTATGTGCTTTCAGTGCTAGCTGCCCAGCTTGGCCAGCTAAATCGAGGTGATACAGGAGCATGATCACGTTTTTCCAGCCAAATCCCTCCCCCTCTCCTACCCTACCTCCACACACACAACAAAGCTGGAAAACATGCACACATCAGTTTTCAAAGCAAACTCACACGAGTGTGTTCACTTTGAAAATGACCCCGCCAAAACGACCCGCTCACAATTGCACCTGCTGATTTGTATGCCGAAACTTTTCGGGAAAATTCACATGGATGCTTTTAAGCATCCAAAAAGTATTCATGCACGTCCAGACTCCTCGGATAAATTTATGCATGTACAAGATGTACACGTGCATAGGTTTACCCACATATCGCGTGGACAGTTTTATCCCTAGAAATACTTTTGATAATTACCCTCTATGAGTGCTTCACCCAGACAGTAACTGAACTGGGATTCTTGCCTATCTACACACTTCTCAGATATCTGCGCTGTGTAATCCTACAGGGACTCCCAGATATCTCCATTAGAATCCATGGATGATATTGTCTCCTGCACTGTGAGATGCAGTAGTGACGTCGTAACATAGTGATGGTGGCAAATGATCCATCCAGTCTGCTCTACAGATTGCTCATAGTAGTAATTTCAATTCCGTGCAGTTACCACTGTGCCTTCTGTTAAGGGTAGTAACTGCCGCTCCGTGCAGGTTACCCCCAAGCCTTCTTTTAAGGGTAATAACTGCTCCTCTGTGCAGGTTACCCCATGCCGCCTTTTTTCATATCCAATATCTAACATTTAGGGATTCACAGTGTCTGTCCCATGCCCTTTTGAAATCATTTACTGTTTTTGTCCTTACCACCGGATGCCTGGAATGCCTACTTCCAGGAGGGCATTCCAGGTATCCACTACCCGCTTTCTGTGAAGAAATATTTCTCGATGTTGGTTCTGAATCGATCCCCTGGATATTCATTTCATGACCCCTAGTTTAACAGTTTCCTTTCCACTGGAAAAGGCTCAAAATTTGTATATCATTGATATCTTTCAGGTATCTGAAGGCCTGTATCATATCTCCCCTGTACCTCCTCTCTTCCAGTGAATACATATTTAGATCTTTCAACATCTCCTCATAAGTCTTCCGATACTGACCCCACACCGTTTTGGTCACCCTTCACTGGACCACCTCTATCCTGTCTCTTATCCTTTTTGAGATAACGGTCTCCAGAACTGAACACAATACTCCAGATGAGGCATCACCAATGACTTGTACAGGGGCATCATCACTTCTTGTCTTACTCGTTATCCCTTTATCTATGCAACCCAGCATCCTTTTAGCTTTAGCAATCGCCTTGTCACATTGATTCACTGCCTTCATATCCCCAGACACTTTTACCCCAAGGTCCCTCTCTTGGGCCATACTCATCAGCCTTCTGCCCCCACCGAATACAGCTCTTCTGGATTACTGCAACCCAGGTGCATGTCTCTGCACTTCTTGGCATTGAATCCTGGCTGCCAAGTCTTCGACCATTCTTCAAGCTTTCTTAAATCACTTTTCACTCTCTCTAATCCCTCTTGCGGATCTTATTATCATCTGCAAAAAGACAAACTTTACCTTCTTTCTCTTCTGTGTCACTGGTGAAGATATTGAGGTCCCAACACTGATCCTTGAGGCACTCCACTTAACACCCTTCTCTCTTCAGAGTAGGTTCCATTTACACCAGTCTGTCTCATGTCCATCAACCAGTTTGTCATCCTCACAGCCACCTTAACTCCCACTCCCAAGCTTCTCATTTTATCTATGAGCCTCCTGTTTGGGACTGTATCAAAAGCTTTGCTGAAATCCAAGTAAATCACATTGAGTACTCTTCCTTGATCCAGCTCTCCTGTCACCCAGTCAAAATGTCAATCAGATTTGTCTGACAGGATCTTCTCCTACCCGAACATTGGAGGTATCCCTAATAGTGCGCACTAGGTCAGAGTCCCTTAAAGGGCATTCACAATGGCTCTACTACTTATAAATTCTGCAGAAGGGATGCTCCAATCCACATCTGGCAGATTAAAATCTCTAGTGAGCAACACGTCTCCTTTCTTTCCCACCTTCTGGATGTGTTCAATCAAATCTCTGTCCGGGTCTTCTGTAGGACCATACCAGTGTAAGGAAGCACTATCTTCTTTTTTCAGTACGGTCCATAACAGTTCTTCCCTACCCCACATCTCTTGGCATTTCACTTGATTTTGACAAAAAGAGCTCCTCGTCCCCCTTTTTACCCTCTCTATCTTTCCTTAAAAAGTTATAGCCCGGGATGGCCGTATCCCAGTCATGAGACTCATTGAACTATGTCTCCATAACAGCAACAATGTCCCAAGTCCGTCTCCATCATTAGGGCCTGCAGGTCTGGGATTTATTGCCCGAGCTACGAGTATTTGTAGTCATAGCTTTCCAACTTTTCTCCCTCTGTTTGCTTGTCTTACTAGTCTCTCTTTCTCTGCTCCTTTGCTTAAGGGAGAACATTGAGTTGATTGATTTTCTTATTTTCTCCTCTCACTTCTTATATTGCTTTTTGTGTTGCTTGGGGATGAGATTCCAAGTTCATTAGCCACCCCCGTCCCCTGTATGACTGGAATTTCTTGTTTAGGGGCCTTCTTCCCTGCCACTGACAAACGTAAGCCATCCTTACTGTTCCATAAATGGCCCCAGCCGCTAATGTATCCAAATCCACTCTCTTTACACCATGCTGTCAGCCATGTATTGACATTTTCTCTCTGGCTTATCCTTTCATTTCCCTTCCTTGAACAGGTAAGATTTCAGAAAAAAGCTATGGCTAATTGTCTTCCCCAGATTCTGGAAATCATTCTGTACTGCTTGGTTACTATTTCTAGCAAGGTCGTTGGACCCCAGATGAATGATAGTATTGATATTTGAATCCTTACTTTCCTCTGTAATTGCATTGACCTCCTGGTTTGTGTTTCTACCAAATGAGGATCCAGGAAGGCATTTAATTATTGTGTCCCCCTGAAAATGAGATTTGTTTCTTTAATGACTGAGTCTCCCAGCAGAAGGACCTTTCCTTTATGAAATGTCTTCATGTTTATGGGTTTCCAGGTATCTTCTTCCTTTCCAGACACTGCTACATTTTCCAATTATAGAAAAGGCATTTTGTAAGGATATCATCGGGGAAAGTGGATGCCTCTTCATCACAGGCCCTTATTCTTCCTGAACCCACCGTAAGTGGGAGGAGAAATAACAAAATCAATCAGCTCAAAAAGCGAGAAAAGGTGACTAGGAAGTGCAATAAATCAAGGGAGAAAATTGGAAAGTTCTGACCACAAATGCTCATAGTTTGGGCAATAAATCTCTGACCTGCAGGCCCTAATGGTGGAGGCGGACTTGGGCATTGTTGCTGTTATGGAGACGTGGTTCATGGATTCTCATGATTGGGATACGGCCACCCCGGTCTATAACTTGGTAAGGAAGGACAGAGAGGATAGAAAAGGGGGAGGAGGAGCTCTCCTATGTGAAAAACAATATCCAAGCAACCTGAATTGCAAGGAACGTGAGGTAGAGAAGAAGCATTTCGGGCCGTCCTAAAAAAAGATGATGGAGTGGTTTCAGGCCTCCGACTCAAACAGAAGAACTAGACAGAGATCTGATCGAAGACATTCAAAACGTGGGAAAGAAGGGAGAAGTGTGGCTCGTTGGAGACTTTAATCTGCCGGATGTGGAATGGAGCATCCCTTCTGCAGAATCTGCAAGACGTAGGGAGATAGTGGATGCCCTGCAAGGAGCTCTGCTCAGACAAATGGTAATGGGACCCATGAGGGAGGGAACTAAACTCGACCTGGTGCTCACTAACGGGGATAACGTCTCTGATGTCCCGGTGGGTGCCCACCTCAGCACCAGTGATCATCAAACGGTGTGGTTTCATATCACAAAAAGAAATACGGAGAAGAAGCAAGAAGACCCGAGTTTTGAATTCAAAAATACAGACTTTGTGAAATGGGGAAGTACCTGGAGGTAGAACTGGAAGACTGGGAGAAAACAGGTGAGGTGGAACAACAGTGGGCCAAGCTAAAAGGAGCAATTACCAAAGGCAACAAATCCATATCAGGCTGATACAGTACCCGCGTTTGGACGCGCGTTTTTGACTTACTGAATAACGTGTGTCCAACCCCCAGAAACTAATAGCGCCCGCAACATGCAAATGCACGATGTTGATGGCCCTATTAGGTATTCCCGCGCGATTCAGTAAGTAAAATGTGCAGCCAAGCCACACATTTTACTTTCAGAAATTAGCGCCCAAGCCAAGGTAAGCGTTAAGTTTCTGCCAGCACTGGGAATATCATGGCAATATTAAGTCGGAGGTCCCAAAGTAAAAAATATTTAAAATTTAAAAAATCGGCCGCGGCTTGCGGGTTCAAAACCAGACGCTCAATTTTGCCGGCGTCAGTTTCCGAACCCATGGCTGTCAGCGGGTTTGAGAACCGACGCCGGCAAAATTGAGCATCGGCTGTCAAACCCGCTGACAGCCGCCGCTCCTGTCAAAAAAGAGGCGCTAGGGACGTGCTAGTGTCCCTAGCGCCTCTTTTTACCGCGGGCCTCATTTAAATACTGAATTGCGCGCCCCAGGAGAGTAGGCACTCTCCTGTGACTTTTACTGAATCGGCCTGTATGTTAGGAAAGTAAAGAAGAGTAAGAGGAAAAAGAAACCGATTTGGTTCTCTTAGGAGGTGGCTGAAAAGATAAAGATAAAAGAACAGTCTTCAGAAAGTATAAGGATCCCAAAATGAGGAACACAGGGAAGAACAGCTTGTAAAACTGAGGGAGACGAAGAAAGAAATCAGGAAGTCAGGCAGAGAGAGGATTGCCAAAGAGTTAAAATGAGGCGACAAAACATTTTTCAGATACATCGAGGAGAAGGTCTGAAGTGGTAAAGTGAAATCGAAAGTTCGAGGAGGAGAGACAAAAAAATGCCCAAAATATTAAACAAATACTTCAGTTCGGTGTTCGCTAAAGAAGACCCTATAGAGGGACCATTGCTGGCAGGGCCAGTGAGGCCAACTAGTTGGTTGCTTATGGCACTGACTACTAGGGGTGCTGAAGAGCAGCTGTGTGGTGCTGCGAGAGGAGCCTATCCCGCTCGCAGCAAAGAGGAGTAGAGATTTGCCAGCCGTGAATGAGAGAGGAGACCGGGGTGGGGTGCGGTGCAACCGGGGGGGGTGGGGGGCAGGCGCAAGGCAGAAGGCACCTAGGGCATCTAACACCCTTGCACCAGCCCTGGTTGCTGGTCGACAAGACTGTGGATGGTGATGGAGTAGACAGAAAAGAATGTACGAGAAGAGCTGAGAAAACTGAGAGTGGACAAGTCAATGAGTCGGATGAGGTACATCCCAAGATACTGAAGGAGCTCAGAGATGTGCTGGGGGTCCGCTGAAACACCTGTCCAATAGATCCCTGGAAACGGGAGTTATACCACGAGATTGGAAGAGAGCAGTGGTGGTCCCGCTTCACAAGAGTGGGAGCAGAGAGCAGGCTGGAAGCTACAGGTCGGTTACCCTCACCTCGGTGGTGGGAAAACTAATGGAGACTCTGCTGAAGGAAACGATAGGGAACTATCTACAATCCAGTAGGATCCCCAATGCAAGGCAGCATGGATTCACCAGGGGAAGGTCCTGCCAGAGAAATCTGATTGATTTTTTAAATTGGGTGACTCGAGATTGATTGGATCAGGGAAGAGTGCTCAATGTAATTTTTCTTGTAATTTAGTAAAGCTTTTGATACGGTTCCACATAGAAACTCATGAACAAAATGAGAAGCTTGGGAATGGGTGCCAAGGTAGTAGTGTGGATTGCAAACTTGTTGACTGACAAGAGACAGCGAGTAATGGTAAATGGAACTTACTCCGAAGAAAGAATGGTGATAAGTGGAGTGCCACAGGGATCGGTTTTGGGACCGATTCTGTTCAATATCTTTCTGAGCGACATTGCAGAGAACAGCTCTTCTGTGTTCAAAGAGAGAGAAGTTAAACTTTGTCTATTTATGGATGATACTAAGATCTGCAACAGAGTGGACACGTCTGAAGGAGTAGAGGAAATGAAAAGTGATTTAAGAAAGCTTGCAGACTGGTTGAGGATTTGGCAGCTGGGATTCAATGCCAAGAAGTGCAGAGTCCTGCATCTGGGGTGCAGTATCCAAAGAGCTGGATGTGATAGGGGGGTGAAAGACTGATGTGCATGGACTGGGAGAGGGACCTTGGGGTGATAGTGTCTGATCTGAAGGTGGTGAAGTAATGTGACAAGTTGATAGCTAAAGCCAGAAGGATGCTGGGCTGCACAGAGAGAGGAATCACCAGGAAGAAAAAGGAGGTGATGATGCCCTTGTACAGGTCCTTGGTGAGGCCTCACCTGGAGTATTGTGTTCAGTACTGGTGCCCGAATCTCAAAAAAGGATAAAGACAGGATAGAGGTGGTCTAAAGAAGAGCGACCAAAATAGTGTGGGGTCAGCATCAGAAGACTTATGAGGAGAGGCTGAAGGATCTGATTATGTATGCCCTGGAAGAGAGGAGGTGCAGGGGAGATAGGATACAGACCTTCAGATACCTGAAAGGTTTTAATGATGCATGAACTTCAAACCTTTTCCGTTGGAAAGAAATCAGTAGAACTAGGGGTCATGAAATGAAACTCCAGGGAGGACGACTCCAAACCAACGTCAGGAAATATTTCTTCATGGAGAGGATGGTGGATGCCTGGAATGCCCTTCCAGAGGAGGTGATGAAGACAAAAAGAATGAAAGAGTTCAAAGGGGCATGGGATAAACACTGAGGATCCCTAAAGGCTCGAGGATGGAAATGAAGAAAAGAGCACATGTGGTTAACTTGCTTGTGTGGCGGTTATTACCCTTAACCAATAAGTCTTGATACTGTTAATGCAACTCCAACATTGCTCTCTGCTTCTACATTAAGGGTAAAGAGAAATTGGATTCAAACAGCGTCCAGTGAGGGCCTTGATGTTTATGGTCTGGGAAACTGATAAGCATGGGGGTAACCTGCACAGAGCGGCAGATGCTGGCATAAGCTTGCTGGGCAGAGTGGGTGCATCATTTGGTCGTTTTCTTCCGTGATTTCTATGTTTCTATGTAATCCATTTACTCCTGGCTTTTTGACACCTCTGTGGGAGTCGGGGCAGATATCCTGGGTGTTGCTCAGATGAGGAGAGACAGTGTCTCAGGATCACAGGACTTATTCTACCAGATCTCACTGTAATCCATATTTTCTTGGGTTTCTGAATCTCTTGGAAGTTGAAGGTGATATTCTGGATGCTACTATGAAAGGGAGATTTTTGAAGCTTAGACAATTCCTGTTTCAGATGAATTAGCTCCTTTTTCATTGCAGTCAGTTGGAGGAAATTTAACAACCCTTAATTACCCGAATGTTAATTAATGCTTTGGAGCATAAGCACCAAACTGAATTAAAGACATTCTGCTCAGAACTGTTAGGGAGAGTGACTTGTAATGAGTTATCGTGAATGCTTATAAATTGTTTGATTTGCACTTATTTGTTATTACTCACGTAACCTAAGATTTTGGAAGAACTATATATGAAACATGGGGTGGGTGGGTGAGGAATCAAGGAAATTTGCATTAAGATACAGCAGAGGACATTGTCTCCTGCGCTGTAGATTCAGAAATCTGCATTAGATACAGGGAGGACCTGTCTCCTGCGCTGTGAGATTCAGAAATCTGCATTAGATACAGGGGAGGACCTTGTCTCCTGCGCTGTGATTCAGAAATCTGCATTAGATACAGGGGAGGACATTGTCTCCTGTGCTGTGAGATTCAGAAATCTGCATTAGATACAGGGGAGGACATTGTCTCCTGCGCTGTGAGATTCAGAAATCTGCATTAGATACAGGGGAGGAGATTGTCTCCTGCGCTGTGAGATTCAGAAATCTGCATTAGATACAGGGGAGGACATTGTCTCCTGCGCTGTGAGATTCAGAAATCTGCATTAGATACAGGGAGGACATTGTCTCCTGCGCTGTGAGATTCAGAAATCTGCATTAGATACAGCTTTTGTCTTTCAAATATTGATTTGAAGCCTTGATGATTGGCACTGCTGCTCACAAGTTTTAAAGTTGTGCTAATTGAACCCATTTTGTGGGAGATTAAGTTTGGAATGGATAACTGGATACAATATTTTTATCCCCATTCACTATGAGTTCTCTGCATCCAGCAGCAGCATCCAGAGACACAAGGTAGCTGAGCATATTTTCAATTTTTGTAGAATTTTCTATATAGCAACAGAGTTTAAAGAGAGGTGAACTTAAAGCTGTTAATAAGTGTATCCAGCCATGATTATAACCTTCAGGGCTAGTGAACAACGAAAGGGGGGTCTCTACCTGGCCAAGCAGAAGTAGGCGTGGTACCTTGGACACATTGATCCTATGTCCAGCCAGATCCAGAGCAGACAGGAAATGCCGACATGCAACCATCGCGTGGTGAGATGGTCCCAGACTCTCCTTCTTCCTCTAGGAGTGCCAGCCTCACCCACACCATGGAGGACAGCTGTGAGTTGGACCTGCTGTACATCACTGAGAGGATCATATCTGTCACCTTCTCAAGTGCCACAGAGGAGCCCACCTTCCGCAGCAACCTGAAGGAAGTGGCACAGATGCTGAAATCCAAGCATGGTGACAACTACCTGGTAAGGAGCTCTCAACGATACATGAGAGAGACTGCAGGGATGCCTGCTGACAGACCTCCCAGTAAATAGTGTGAGACACTGCAAGGGTTATCCACTGAGAGATCACCCAGCAATCGGATACCGTACGAATCATTGAATAAATTCTCCTGCTCTGTAGCAAGCGCTACCACTAACAGATGACTCTTCTGTGCCATACGCAGTGGTAACACTGAGTGATGACCGAGTCTTCCCCCCTCCCCCCCCCCCCCCCCCCACCGTATTCACTAGACTTCGAGTGATGGCTCCCTTTCAGTGAACCTGCAGTAATCCTGACTGGACTCTCCCCCCTCACACTAACACTTACTGATATGTCCCCCTGCAGTGTACACGGCACTAACACTGACTGCTGACTTCCCCCCACAGCTCACTCTACACTAACACTGACTGATGAGTCCCCCCACAGCTCACTCTACACTAACACTGACTGATGACTCCCTCTGCAGCACCCCAACACTAACACTGAGTGATGCCTCCTTACACTGCACCTCCTACACTTAACACTGACTGATGACTCCTCCCCACAGCTCACTCTACGCTCACACTTACTGATGACTCCCCCACTGCATCTCCTATACTAACACTTACTGATGACTCCCCCACTGCATCTCCTACACTAACACCTGATGACTCTCCCACTGCATCTCCTACACTAACACTGACTGATGCCTCCCCCACAGCACACCCTACACTAACACTGACTGACCTCCCCCCTGCACTCCTACACTAACACTGACTGATGACTCCTCCCCACTGCACATCCTACACTAACACTGACTGATGATCCTCCCCACTGCACATCCTACACTAACACTGACTGATGACTCCTCCCCACTGCACATCCTACCTAACACTGACTGATGACTCCCCCACAGCACACCCTACACGAACACTGACTGATGCCCTTCCCCACTGCACCTCCTACACTAACACTGACTGATGCCTCCCTCTGCAGAACCTCTACACTAACACTGACTATGCCTCCCCCACTGCACCTCCTACACTAACACTGACTGATGCCTCCCCCACTGCACCTCCTACACTAACACTGACTGATGACTCCCCCACAGCACCTCCTACACTAACACTGACTGATGCCTCCCCCACTGCACCTCCTACACTAACACTGACTGATGCCTCCCCCACTGCACCTCCTACACTAACACTGACTGATGACTCCCTCTGCAGAACCCCTAAACTAACATTGATGGATAACTCCCCCACAGCCTACACTAACACTGACTGATGCCTCCCCCACTGCATCTCCTACACTAACACTGACTGATGACTCCTCCCCACTGCACATCCTACCTAACACTGACTGATGACTCCTCCCCAGCACATCCTCACTAACACTGACTGATGACTCCCCCCCACAGCACACCCTACACGAACACTGACTGATGCCTTCCCCACTGCACCTCCTACTAACACTGACTGATGCCTCCCTCTGCAGAACCTCTACACTAACACTGACTAATGCCTCCCCCACTGCACCCTACACTAACACTGACTGATGCCTCCCCCACTGCACCTCTACACTAACACTGACTGATGACTACCCCCACAGCACCTCTTACACTAACACTGACTGATGCCTCCCCACTGCACCTCCTACACTAACACTGACTGATGCCTCCCCCACTGCACCTCCTACACTAACACTGACTGATGCCTCCCCCCACTGCACCTCCTACACTAACACTGACTGATGCCTCCCCCACTGCACCTCCTACACTAACACTGACTGATGCCTCCCCCACTGCACCTCCTACACTAACACTGACTGATGACTCCCTCTGCAGAACCCCTAAACTAACATGATGGATAACTCCCCACAGCCTACACTAACACTGATGATGCCTCCCCCACTGCACTCCTACACTAACACTGACTGATGACTCCTCCCCACTGCACATCCTACACTGACTGATGACTACCCCTGCAGAACCTCTACACTAACACTGACTGATGACTCCCCCACAGCTCACTCTACGCTCACACTTACTGATGACTCCCCAGCTTACTCTACGCTCACACTTACTGATGACTCCCTCACTGCACCTCCTACACTAACACTGACTGATGACTACCCCTGCAGAACCTCTACACTAACTGACTGATGCCTCCCCCACTGCACCTCCTACACTAACACTGACTGATGACTACCCCTGCAGAACCTCTACACTAACACTGACTGATGCCTCCCCCACTGCACCTCCTACACTAACACTGACTGATGACTCCCTCTGCAGAACCCCTAAACTAACATTGATGGATAACTCCCCCACAGCCTACACTAACACTGACTGATGCCTCCCCCACTGCACCTCCTACACTAACACTGACTGATGACTACCCCACTGCATCGCCTACACTAACACTGACTGATGACTCCCCACAGCTCACTCTACGCTCACACTTACTGATGACTCCCTCACTGCACCTCCTACACTAACACTGACTGATGCCTCCCCCACTGCACCTCCTACACTAACCCTGACTGATGCCTCCCCCACTGCACCTCTTACACTAACACTGACTGATGACTCCCCCACAGCACCTCCTACACTAACACTGACTGATGCCTCCCCCACTGCACCTCCTACAGTAACACTGACTGTTGTCTCCCCCACTGCACCTCCTACACTAACACTGACTGATGACTCCCCCACTGCACCTCCTACACTAACACTGACTGATGACTACCCCACTGCATCGCCTACACTAACACTGACTGATGACTCCCCCACTGCACCTCCTACACTAATACTGACTGACTACCCCACTGCACCTCCTACACTAACACTGACTGATGCCTCCCCCACTGCACCTCCTACACTAACACTGACTGTTGTCTCCCCCACTGCACCTCCTACACTAATACTGACTGATGACTACCCCACTGCATCGCCTACACTAACACTGACTGATGACTCCCCCACTGCACCTCCTACACTAATACTGACTGATGTCCCCCACTGCACCTCCTACACTAACACTGACTGATGCCTCCCCCACTGCACCTCCTACACTAACACTGACTGTTGTCTCCCCCACTGCACCTCCTACACTAACACTGACTGATGCCTCCCCCACTGCACCTCCTACACTAATACTGACTGATGACTACCCCACTGCATCGCCTACACTAACACTGACTGATGACTACCCCTGCAGAACCTCTACACTAACTGACTGATGCCCCCCCACTGCACCTCCTACACTAACACTGACTGATGCCTCCCCCACTGCACCTCCTACACTAACACTGACTGATGACTACCCCTGCAGAACCTCTACACTAACACTGACTGATGCCTTCCCCTGCAATTTACCCTGCACTAACACTGAGCTGTCCATATTCAGCTACATAGCACGTAAGCAATTTATCAGCTAAAATTAGCAGGGTAAATTGTTATGGCTATTCAGTGGATTGCTGCTGGTTATGTGCTCTGCTGAATATTGATAAAGTGCTCTTTAGCCCCATAAACCTATCTGGCTAACTTTAGGACTGCTCTCCAGCATGAGCAAGGCTTAGTTGGATGAGTTATCCAGAATCTTCAGAGTGTAAAAATTGTCAGGATAACTTATCTGGCTAACCTCTTCACCCCGGCATGCCTCCAAGTAGTATTATTAGGCTAACTACTTAGACAGATAAGTTGGAGACAGAGTGAAAGAATTTTGTCTGGCTAAATCCTGAACTTAGCTGGACAAACCATTTGAATATTGACCCCCGAGTAACTTCCCCTGTGATGTACAGTTAGTCCTGATTTCCAGCCTTTGGTGGGACTGGAGCACATCGGTCATCAGCGGTCAGGGAAGGCCTCTCTCTGTTTATACTGATTCTTCCTACTCCTCTCTCTCAGAATGTAACTGTAACATTTCTACTTTTAAGTAAATCTCCCTCTCTTTCTTTGTTCAAGCTTTTCAACCTGTCGGAGCGGAGACATGACATCAGCAAGCTCCACTCCAAGGTAAGCTGTGCTGGGAGAGCATAAAAAGGGGCTGTTTGCCTGCTGATAATGCCCTGATTTTACTGAAGCCCTGAGCATCGTGCAGCTCTGTTTTCTCTCCTTAAGATTTCTCCTCAGTCTGATTCCACTTTCTCTCACACCAGATTTCATTGATTGACTCTCTTTCTCACCTTTTTCTTCTTTCTTTGAAAATTAAATTATTAATGTGAATTTTATTCTGGTGACGTATAAGTTTTTGTTTATAGCTTATAAGCTAATGTTCATAGCAAAACTTATAAAAGTCTGTATTTAGATGCATTTAAAGATAAGTCAAAAGTTATCTATCTAAATGAATATTTTGGCACTTATCTGGCTAAATTCTTGCCCGATAACTTTATTTCTGGCTAACATTTGGCTGGATAAGTCCAGGGCATTCCAGGGCTATAACTGGGAGGAGTTGAGTTAGCTGGATAACTTATCCATCTAAAAAAAATAAAGTAAAATAACTTATCCAGCTAACTCTGGTTGGCCCATACATCTGCCCTAAAGTTAACTGAATAAACGTATCCGGCTAGCTTTAAGATAGGGGCATATATTTTAGTGGTGCGGCATCGCCGTTGAATACATAGTCAAAGTTAGCTGCATAAGTTTATTTGTCTAACTAGCTGAGCCTCACAGCAGCTGAATATGGACTTTTAGTGTATTGACCACCTCCGGAATAATTTAGAGTCCCTGGCCCCCACCTCTAGCTCTGTCTTTTCTCTTCCCATTCTTCTCGCTGTAGGTGTTGGATTTTGGTTGGCCGGACCTCCATGCTCCTGCCTTGGAGAAGGTCTGCAGTATCTGCAAAGCCATGGATACGTGGCTGAATGCTGACCCGCACAATGTGGTCGTCATCCACAACAAGGTCAGGAGCTTTCTCCAGGCTTGACAGGGGAACCTGGACTTATAGCATCGTTTATCACTGTTACAATACCTTACACTTAAAGTCTTGCATGCAGAGACGATTTCTTTTGTGTTTTGATGGATCCTTCTTTTACGCTTCCGTTCATATTTGGCAAGAAACTGGGCCAAGTGCTAGTGATGAGGTTCTGCACCCCACTGACAAAGCCAAAGATCTGCAGAGTTGGTTAGCATGAAAGGACATTAGATGTCCATTGAGTCCAAACTTCTTCTGGTTGTCGAAGAGCTCCCTCTATGTGGAAATCAAAGGACAAAGCCATAAATAGTGAGGCTCCCTGGCCCAGCCCTTTCCTTCAGAGCCTGACGATGCCTCAAACCCACCAAGCTAAGTCTTCTAAAAAAGTTTCTTTTGCAGTTACTTAAAAGCTGATACAGTAAGCTCCATGTGAAATCGGGTGCTCAGTGTTGAGCGCCCGCTGTCCCAACGCGCGCCCAGCCCCTCTCCTGGTCACGTGATCCTGTATTTAAATGAGGGGGTCGCACTAAAAAGGAGGAGCTAGGGACGATTACGCACCCTATCGGCTCCTTGGCCCAGGAGAGGTGGCTCTGTCAGCGGATTCAGGAAACAGACGCTCAGTTTTATGAGCATTGCTTTTCCAAACCCGCTGACAGCCATGGGTTAGGAAAATGGACGCCGGTAAAATTGAGCATCCGTTTTCCTGACTGGCCGGCATATTTCTACATTTTTAAAATTTAAAAAAAAAAATTTTTAATTTGTTTTTTTTTAACATTTTTTGTTTCTCTGACTTAATATCGCTAGGATATTAAGTGGGAGGGTGTACAGAAAAGCTTGGCCGCACATTATTTTCAGTGTCCTGGGTGCATAACTAATAGCCTCATCAACACTAGCATTTGCATGTGATGAGCGCTATTAGCTTCGGGGAGGAGGGTTGGACGTGCGTTTTCAATGTGCTAAACCCCTACTCCATAAGAGGTAGTGGACCTGTGTCGAAAACGCGCATCCAACCGCGGGTAAAACTGCGCTCAGTCGCGTGCACGTTACAGAATCAGCCTGCTAGTGTTGTGTCCTTGGTAAAACCTTCCCTAATGCCGCAGGTTTTCTGAGTCTAGCGAGGGTTGTGCTTCTTCAGTAGGAGTTGCGTGCTCTGGCTCCACATCCCATGCACATGGACAGAATGAGCAGGGGATGCATGAGCAGCTTTACCAGTGCAGGCAAAAGACTGGCAAGGGGATAAAGAAAGCCTGGGACATTGACAGACTCAGAGGGTTTTCCTTGGGGGGAGGGGGGGGGTGGTGGCAGGGGAGAGGGTACAGGTAGAAATGAAGGTTGGGTCTGTAGTATTGCAGTAGAAAGAGAAGATGGGGCAGACTTGTAGGGGGTCCCGATAGTGCGGATTTGCCCTGAATTTCTGTGTTGGATTCTTCCACTGCAAGAAACAAGAGACCTTTCCTTCTCACGTCCCTTTCAACTTAACTTTCATAAAATATGAACAAATGAGATATTTATAGAGTCTTCTCACATTAGGGGCAATTTTAAAATTCTGGTTTGGGACAAAGTCTGTGGTACTTTCTCGTTGAGGCTTGCTGGGGTACAGCGGACCCTCGGACATTTGCTCCTGCTTCCTCTGCAGGGACATTTTATTTTCATTGAAAACAACACATATAGAGTTGAAACCACATGAGTTATTTTTCTCTCCTGACCGAAATATGCCCTGGGAACACCTCTCTTGGTGCTGCTTAAGTTCAAATGTTGTGGGACGTTGATTATGGATTTTAGCTGCATTGAATGAAGGACATTTTCAATAGACGATTAATGTGAACAAAATTCTTTGTTCCCACATAAATGGCTTTGAAAATTGCCCTCTAGAAGTTCATATATCTGCTATTTGGGATCCTGCCAGGTACCTGTGATCTGGATTGACCTCTGTTGGAAAGAGGATACTGGGCTTGATGGACCTTTGGTCTGACCCAGTATGGCAGTTCTTATGCGAGTGGTATCTGTTCGTGTATACGGATCTTACGTCTCACAATCGGAACTGCTTACCAGGCCTGGATGGTCTGTTGAAACACTCCATACTGAAAGGAGAAGAATAAAATACCAGGAAAGATGGAGAGCAGTTCTGTGAGCAGCTGACTGGAAGAGGAGGGCGTGTCTTCCTGTCACCTGTACAGGAAACAGTTCTCGCCAGGTCAGCGCTGAGTGCAGCCACCTGGGAATTCAAACACCATGCGCCTCCCTCCATTAGTCAGCAGGAAAGCAGGTGGCAGAACATGCAGCTTTGGGATATGTTAGGCAGGTGGCACCTCTAGCTGCTATCTGACTGCACTTCCTCTTGATCTTGCAGGGAAAACCGAGGACGGCCGGGCGTGGTCATTGCAGCCTACATGCACTACAATAATATTTCTGCCAGGTATGTGTTTCTAATCCCTCTCCCACAGTTCATCTGCATGGAAAGGATTGTAACAGGGCAGCTGTGTGTGTGTGTGTGTATGTGTGTGATATGCTGGTTTCTTTATGCACAGCTCTGCTCTTGTAGTTTGGTGCCTGCCTCAGACTCACCTCCGACACGCACTCGTTTCTGACTGGGAACAGCTGAGTCTGGGCCCTGTTTCCAGAATATTCAGGGGAGGTCTTTATCTCCAGCCATCAGATGGGGTTATAATAGTTGAAAGTCACAGAAATCATGTGATCTCATTGTATCTGGCAATCACACATGGGATGCGGTGTTACTATTTCTGGCAGTCCCAGGGTGTGGTTTTCTGTCTCCTGGATTCCTATGCAGGATGTATCTGTCGGTGTGTAATGACTGTGAGCCCTTGTGCTGTGGCGAGGTCAATGCAACTTAGTAGGCAAACCTACTAGGCCCCACTGACAGCTGGTGAACATGCCCTGGACTGGGACGAGATGGAGCTTCACCTAAACCTGCCCCATTCCCTGCAGGTTCAGCCTTGGGTTCCAGGGGCCAGCAGGACATGGGTCCCGAGGGCGGTCCAAGAGAGAGTTCAGAGATGGGCCAAAAGCCATGGTAGGCAGCGGTCAAAGCATAGAAAGGGTTTCTGGCAAGGTCAGATCCAGGCAGCAGGAAAGAGAGTAGTCCATGTCCCTGTCCACAGTTGAAGTCAAGTCCGGTGGAGCAGTCAGAAGTTCTAGAAAGGTACGGAACAAGGATGAGGCAGGCTAGGGAAGGCAAGGCTGGGACCAGAGCAACACACACTGCGCTAGGTAAGGGGACCTAATAATTCCTAATTGGAAGCGCGGCTGGGGTTTAAATACTCAGTCGTGCCAACATCATCAAGGTGCGCTGCTGCTACTATTCCTGCTGTGGGGCCTATATTAAATGCACACAGGCTGGGAGTGATGGCAGCGTCGGAGGGGCAGCATCAATGGCATCTGTGTGACTGCAGCCAGCCAAACGTAACAGTACCTCCCCAGGCCTGAATACTTTTACCATCTGGGGAACTGGCTAGTTAGGCATAGGTTTCAGAGGAGGTTCCGAGAATTCTTCAGTTTCAAAGAAACATGAAAGAGTATCAGTCCGTTGATCCTCTTCTGCAGGAGGGAATCCTTTGGAAGAAGGAAAGCATGACTCTTGGTTCCCTGAGTAGTCATGTTGAGTAAGGACAGCCCCTGCCTCATGGCAGTGACCTCTTCCTCCAAGACGAAGGGCTTTGAGGAATCTGGTGGTTGGTAGAGCTGTGAGGCAACAGGTTCCTAAGCTGTGGATTGCCCACGTCAGTAAGTGTTGTGTACTGGAGCGGCCAACCCATCAGTACAGGCAAGATGGTCCAAGCCGCCGGAGGCAGGATCCAAGTGGAACAATGCTCCTGAGAGGAGGGGCCCCAATAGGTAATCTGCAGTGTAGGCCAGTCGATAGAAGGTTAGTGGAGTCTGAGCAAGGGCAACCTGAGAATGACAGGGTTGACTGTCTTGGATAGAACATAGAACTTAATGTTTTCCTGATGTGAACCAATATGCATAGTGATGGGTAAGGTGGCCGTGGTCAAGTAGTCAGGGAGAGGCTCACCATTGACAGAAGAAATGGTGCGGGCTGTGGTCAAGATGGTGCAGCAACAACTCCTAGATAAAATTTCTCCCCAATCTGGAATCAAGTAATACCTCTGTCTAGGCAGTGTGCTCCCTGAAGGTGAGGCACACAGGCTGTAGAGTGGAGCCCGGGTGGCTCGGGACTGCCTTTCTGACTAGGCCCCCATTCTGACGTTTGCCCAACTTCTCAGGGCAGTGGCTAGCAAAATGCTCCTGTGCGGGGTGTAGTAGAGGCAGAGGTTATGCTATCTTCGCCTCCATTTTTCTTCCTCCGAGATTTACCCAACTGCATGGGGTCTTCAGGGGAGATAACCATCATGGGGTCTGAAGCAGGCTTCAGGGGCTGCTGGAAGTCAGTAGCCTAATGGATGGATCGGTGGGATGTGGTCTTCTCCTGGGCTTGTTCCTGGAACCTTAAATCCACATGGATAGCCACGGCAATGAGTGCTTCCAGAGAATGGAAGATCTCAACTGGCCAGCTCATCCTTTATTCTTCCAGCTAGCCCTTGCCAGAAGATGGCCATTTGGTTGTCTTCACCCCAGCCAAACTCGGAGGCCAGAATGCAAGATTCTACAGCATCGTTGCCTACGGTGCAAGTGCTTGGTGGGTAAGTAGCAATTCTATGACTGCAGGCGAGACGCAGCCAGGCTTGTCAAAAATCAAGCAAAGCTGTTGTACAAAGTTATTGAAGTTCCCAAGGAGTTGGTCGCCTTATTCCCACAAGAGAGAAACCCAGGCGAGGGCAGGGCCATCCAATAAGGAGAGTATGTATGTCACGTTGACATGATTTGAGGGGAAGCGAGCTGCCTAAAGTTCAAAGTGCAACTTACATAAATTGAGTAAACCCCTGCATCCCATGGGGTCGCCACCATACCTGGGAAGTGGCAGAATACGCAGCATGGATTCCGAGGTCCTAGTAGGCGCAGGTGGAGGATTCATCGGAGCTGGAACTGGAGCAGGTAGTTGGCTCTACATAGTGTCCAATCACTGAAAAAGACCGTGAAGTAATCCAGTCACATGATTAAGTTGCTGCTGGGCTTGCTGGGTTAAACCTTGGAGGAGACTAGCTCGGGAATTCTACTGGTCTTCATGCTGCTTCACCTGGAGGGCCAATGCAGTAGTGGTCTGGGCTGGGAACATGTCTGCTGAGTTCATGGCCTCAGCAGTCTGTAATGATTGTGAGCCCTTGTGCTGTGGTGAGGTCAATGCAAACTAGTAGGTGAACCTACTAGGCCCTGCCAACAGCTGGCGAACACGCTGTGGCCTGGGACAAGATAGGGCTTCGTCGAAACCAGTCCTGTTCCCCTCAGGTTGAGCGTTTGGGTTCCAGGGATTGGCAGGACAGGTGAGTCCTAAGGGCAGTCACTTGAGAGAGTACTGAGATGGCCGAAAGTCAGGGCAGGCAGCAAACAGGGTGTCGTCAGCGGGCCAGGGAGTAGTCAGTGTCTGTAGTTGAAGTCAGAGCCAGTTGAGCAGTCAGATCAGCTGGAAAGGTGCAGAGCAAGGATGAGGCTGGATGAGGCACGGCTGGGCAAGGCAGGCTTGGACGAGGCAAGGGTGGATAATGAAGGCTTGGACGAGGCAGGCAAGGTGGGTACCGCAGCAACACCCGCTGCGCTTGTTAAGGGACCTGTTGCTGTGGCAATAGCTGAAAGCGCGGCTGGGTTCAAATTCCCAGCCGCACCAACGTCATCAAGGTGCGCCACTGCCGCTATTGCTGCCGTGGAGCCTATAAAAGCTGCAGTTGCATTCACCCAGGAAGGGCCGGGCCAGAGAGCAATAGCGCATCACATAAAGTGTAGTCTCACTGTCCCTGCTAGTCACACAAAGGGTGTAACCTCGCTGTCTCTAGCAGTCACACACTTGGTGCGGTCTCACGTAAATTTCAGTCAATGCAGGGTGTGGTCTCACTGACTCTAGCAGTCACATGTAGGGTGGAGTCTACTTCCTGAATGACACGCAGGGTGTGGTCTCACTGACTCTAGCAGTCACATGTAAGGTGGAGTCTCACTTCCTGAATGACACGCAGGGTGTGGTCTCACTGACTCTAGCAGTCACATGTAGGGTGGAGTCTCACTTCCTGAATGACACGCAGGGTGTGGTCTCACTGACTCTAGCAGTCACATGTAGGGTGGAGTCTCACTTCCTGAATGACACGCAGGGTGTGGTCTCACTGACTCTAGCAGTCACATGTAGGGTGGAGTCTCACTTCCTGAATGACACGCAGGGTGTTTTCTCACTGACTCTAGCAGTCACATGTAGGGTGGAGTCTCACTTCCTGAATGACACGCAGGGTGTGGTCTCACTGACTCTAGCAGTCACATGTAGGGTGGAGTCTCACTTCCTGAATGACACGCAGGGTGTGGTCTCACTGACTCTAGCAGTCACATGTAGGGTGGAGTCTCACTTCCTGAATGACACGCAGGGTGTGGTCTCACTGACTCTAGCAGTCACATGTAGGGTGGAGTCTCACTTCCTGAATGACACGCAGGGTGTGGTCTCACTGACTCTAGCAGTCACATGTAGGGTGGAGTCTCACTTCCTGAATGACACGCAGGGTGTGGTCTCACTGACTCTAGCAGTCACATGTAGGGTGGAGTCTCACTTCCTGAATGACACGCAGGGTGTGGTCTCACTGACTCTAGCAGTCACATGTAGGGTGGAGTCTCACTTCCTGAATGACACGCAGGGTGTGGTCTCACTGACTCTAGCAGTCACATGTAGGGTGGAGTCTCACTTCCTGAATGACACGCAGGGTGTGGTCTCACTGACTCTAGCAGTCACATAGGGTGGAGTCTCACTTCCTGAATGACACGCAGGGTGTGGTCTCACTGACTCTAGCAGTCACATGTAGGGTGGAGTCTCACTTCCTGAATGACACGCAGGGTGTGGTCTCACTGACTCTAGCAGTCACATGTAGGGTGGAGTCTCACTTCCTGAATGACACGCAGGGTGTGGTCTCACTGACTCTAGCAGTCACATGTAGGGTGGAGTCTCACTTCCTGAATGACACGCAGGGTGTGGTCTCACTGACTCTAGCAGTCACATGTAGGGTGGAGTCTCACTTCCTGAATGACACGCAGGGTGTGGTCTCACTGACTCTAGCAGTCACATGTGGGTGGAGTCTCACTTCCTGAATGACACGCAGGGTGTGGTCTCACTGACTCTAGCAGTCACATGTAGGGTGGAGTCTCACTTCCTGAATGACACGCAGGGTGTGGTCTCACTGACTCTAGCAGTCACATGTAGGGTGGAGTCTCACTTCCTGAATGACACGCAGGGTGTGGTCTCACTGACTCTAGCAGTCACATGTAGGGTGGAGTCTCACTTCCTGAATGACACGCAGGGTGTGGTCTCACTGACTCTAGCAGTCACATGTAGGGTGGAGTCTCACTTCCTGAATGACACGCAGGGTGTGGTCTCACTGACTCTAGCAGTCACATGTAGGGTGGAGTCTCACTTCCTGAATGACACGCAGGGTGTGGTCTCACTGACTCTAGCAGTCACATGTAGGGTGGAGTCTCACTTCCTGAATGACACGCAGGGTGTGGTCTCACTGACTCTAGCAGTCACATGTAGGGTGGAGTCTCACTTCCTGAATGACACGCAGGGTGTGGTCTCACTGACTCTAGCAGTCACATGTAGGGTGGAGTCTCACTTCCTGAATGACACGCAGGGTGTGGTCTCACTGACTCTAGCAGTCACATGTAGGGTGGAGTCTCACTTCCTGAATGACACGCAGGGTGTGGTCTCACTGACTCTAGCAGTCACATGTAGGGTGGAGTCTCACTTCCTGAATGACACGCAGGGTGTGGTCTCACTGACTCTAGCAGTCACATGTAGGGTGGAGTCCCACTTCCTGAATGACACGCAGGGTGTGGTCTCACTGACTCTAGCAGTCACATGTAGGGTGGAGTCTCACTTCCTGAATGACACGCAGGGTGTGGTCTCACTGACTCTAGCAGTCACATGTAGGGTGGAGTCTCACTTCCTGAATGACACGCAGGGTGTGGTCTCACTTCTAGCAGTCACATGTAGGGTGGAGTCTCACTTCCTGAATGACACGCAGGGTGTGGTCTCACTGACTCTAGCAGTCACATGTAGGGTGGAGTCTCACTTCCCCAATGACACGCAGGGTGTGGTCTCACTGACTCTAGCAGTCACATGTAGGGTGGAGTCTCACTTCCTGAATGACACGCAGGGTGTGGTCTCACTGACTCTAGCAGTCACATGTAGGGTGGAGTCTCACTTCCTGAATGACACGCAGGGTGTGGTCTCACTGACTCTAGCAGTCATGTAGGGTGGAGTCTCACTTCCTGAATGACACGCAGGGTGTGGTCTCACTGACTCTAGCAGTCACATGTAGGGTGGAGTCTCACTTCCTGAATGACACGCAGGGTGTGGTCTCACTGACTCTAGCAGTCACATGTAGGGTGGAGTCTCACTTCCTGAATGACACGCAGGTGTGGTCTCACTGACTCTAGCAGTCACATGTAGGGGTGGAGTCTCACTGTCTTCCTCAACGACACGCAGGGTGTGGTCTTACTGACTCTAGCAGTCACATGTAGGGTGGAGTCTTCACTTCCTGAATGACACTGACTCTACATGTAGGGTGGAGGTCTCACTGTCTTCGTCAATGACACGCAGGGTGTGGTCTTACTGACTCTAGCAGTCAATGTAGGGTGGAGTCTCACTTCCTGAATGACACTGACTCTACATGTAGGGTGGAGTCTCACTGTCTTCGTCAATGACACGCAGGGTGTGGTCTTACTGACTCTAGCAGTCACATGTAGGGTGGAGTCTCACTTCCTGAATGAGACTCACTTCCTGAAGTCTCACTGAATGAGGACTTCCTGAATGAGTCTCACTTCCTGAAATGACACACCCTGCGTGTCATTGACGAAGACAGTGTCTCGTCAATGTAGGGTGGAGTCTCACTCCTGAATGACATGCAGGGTGTGGGTCTCACTGACTCTAGCAGTCACATGTAGGGTGGAGTCTCACTTCCTCAATGACACGCAGGGTGTGGTCTCACTGACTCTAGCAGTCACATGTAGGTGGAGTCTCACTTCCTCAATGACACGCAGGGTGTGGTCTCACTGACTCTAGCAGTCACGTGTAGGGTGGAGTCTCACTTCGTCAATGACATGCAGGGTGTGGTCTCACTGACTCTAGCAGTCACGTGTAGGGTGGAGTCTCACTGCCTTCCTCAATAACACGCAGGGTGTGGTCTTACTGTATCTGATGTAATCTTGTCAACTCTGACATAACAGACAGAGTAGGATCTCACTGTATCTTTCAGTCATGTACAGGATGGAAGTGATTTTCCTTCTGCTCGGATCTAACTTGGGTCTCTTGTCTCCACAGCGCAGATCAGGCCCTGGACAGGTTTGCTATGAAGAGGTTCTATGAGGATAAAGTACTTCCAGTGGGGCAGCCATCCCAGAAGAGGTCAGTGCAGCCTCCTACGCTCCCATTGGCGGATTGGCTTGGGCTTTTTCCTAGATGCAAGGGTTTTTTTCTGATGGGAGGCGCAGGTTTACATTTCAGAGAGCTGGGACTGCACTCTGCATCCTGCCATGCTAGAAATCTAGGGACTAGGGGTCTCTTCTGGGCTCCTGCGTTGGTGGAACGTGGAGGGTGGTGCTCTGGGATGATGAAAGGTTGTGACACCTGCTGGTGTTGGTTTAAAAGTAGAAATTGGACATCTTTGGGTGAGGTAACAGCCAAGATCCTGTGCGTTAAGAGAACGTGTGATGTCACAGACACTAGATAGTGATGTCAGTAGAGGAATGAGGCAGAAGAATGCCTGCGCATCAGAAGATCGATTTCAGTAATCAACGGCAACGAGAAAGCTGAAAACAGAACAGAAATAAGATAAACTTCTAAAAATCAGGATTTAAACAAAAAAAATGGAAAACTGATAACTAATCCCAGTAAATGCTCAGGTATATTCAGCAGGGTAAACATCCTGCTGAATATCCTCAAATAAAGTTGTCCAGCAATATCTAGCTGGATAACTTTGAAACCTAACGGGCTTATGTTTGAATATCGCCAAATAGTTTTCAGCGTTCTCCAGAAACATGTTCCCAGATAACTTTACCTTATCCAGCTATATTCAAAGGATATTATTGCAAGAATATACCTGCCTAAGTTACCTGGGTAAGTCTGACACTGAATATACCTGCCTAAGTTACCTGGGTACGTCTGACACTGAAAACACCTGCCTAAGTTACCCGGGTACGCCTGACACTGAATATACTGCCTAAGTTACCCGGGTACGCCTGACACTGAATATACCTGCCTAAGTTACCCGGATACGTCTGACACTGAATATACCTGCCTAAGTTACCCGGGTACCTCTGACACTGAATATACCTGCCTAAGTTACCCGGGTACTTCTGACACTGAATATACCTGCCTAAGTTACGTGGGTAAGTCTGACACTGAATATACCTGCCTAAGTTACCCGGATACGTCTGACACTGAATATACCTGCCTAAGTTACCTGGGTACGTCTGACACTGAATATACCTGCCTAAGTTACCTGGGTACCTCTGACACTGAATATACCTGCCTAAGTTACCTGGGTACGCCTGACACTGAATATACCTGCCTAAGTTACCCCGGTACGTCTGACACTGAATATACCTGCCTAAGTTATGTCTGACACTGAATATATCTGCCTAAGTTACCCGGGTACGTCTGACACTGAATATACCTGCCTAAGTTACCCGGATAAGTCTGACACTGAATATACCTGCCTAAGTTACCCGGATACATCTGACACTGAATATACCTGCCTAAGTTACCTGGGTACGTCTGACACTGAATATACCTGCCTAAGTTACCCGGGTACGCCTGACACTGAATATACCTGCCTAAGTTACCCGGGTACGCCTGACACTGAATATACCTGCCTAAGTTACCTGGGTACGTCTGACACTGAATATACCTGCCTAAGTTACCCGGGTGTGCCTGACACTGAATATACCTGCCTAAGTTACCCGGGTACGTCTGACACTGAATATACCTGCCTAAGTTACCCGGGTACCTCTGACACTGAATATACCTGCCTAAGTTACCTGGGTACGTCTGACATTGAATATACCTGCCTAAGTTACCCGGGTACCTCTGACACTGAATATACCTGCCTAAGTTACCTGGGTACGTCTGACACTGAATACACCTGCCTAAGTTACCCGGGTACGTCTGACACTGAATACACCTGCCTAAGTTACCCGGGTACGTCTGACACTGAATATACCTGCCTAAGTTACCCGGATACGTCTGACACTGAATATACCTGCCTAAGTTACCCGGGTACGTCTGACACTGAACATACCTGCCTAAGTTACCCGGGTACGCCTGACACTGAATATACCTGCCTAAGTTACCCGGGTACGTCTGACACTGAATATACCTGCCTAAGTTACCCGGGTACGTCTGACACTGAATACACCTGCCTAAGTTACCCGGGTACGTCTGACACTGAATACACCTGCCTAAGTTACCCGGGTACGTCTGACACTGAATACACCTGCCTATAGTTACCCGGGTACGTCTGACACTGAATACACCTGCCTAAGTTACCCGGGTACGTCTGACACTGAATACACCTGCCTAAGTTACCCGGGTACGTCTGACACTGAATATACCTGCCTAAGTTACCCGGGTACGTCTGACACTGAATACACCTGCCTAAGTTACTCGGGTACGTCTGACACTGAATACACCTGCCTAAGTTACCCGGATACGTCTGAACACTGAATATACCTGCCTAAGTTACCCGGGTACGTCTGACACTGAATATACCTGCCTAAGTTACCCGGGTACGTCTGACACTGAATATACCAGCCTAAGTTACCCGGGTACGTCTGACACTGAATATACCTGCTAAGTTACCCGGGTACGTCTGACACTGATATACCTGCCTAAGTTACCCGGGGTACGTCTGACACTGAATATACCAGCCTAAGTTACCCTGGGTACGTCTGACACTGAATATACCTGCCTAGTTACCCGGGTACGTCTGACACTGAATATACCTGCCTAAGTTACCCGGGTACGTCTGACACTGAATATACCTGCCTAAGTTACCTGGGTCAGAAAGAAGGGGTGCAGTAGAGTAAAGGAAAGCCACTGCTTTTCCCAGGACATAGGCGGCACGGATCTATCTACTCTTTGGGATCCTGCCAGGTTCCTGTGACCTGGGCTGGCCACTGTGAAACTGGATACTGGACTTGATGGACCTTTAGTTTGACCCGGAATGGCAGTTCTTAAAGTTGATGCTATGGTGAACTCCTGGACCAATGACCTGGCTAGGAGCCGAGTTGGTAGAGCATAGGGGAGAGTCTTAGGCACCTGGGAAAGAGCATAGCATTTCTGGAAGTATTATCCGCTCATGGCAAGGGAAGGAAAAGGCTCTGTCAGATCAAGGACTTCAGTGTACAACTCAAAATGTGGCATAAGGAGGAAGGTTTCAGACAACAGGGCTAGAGCCCTACTTGGAACAATAAAAAGCTATACTGAAGCGATGGCCCATATCTTTATGTAACTGAGCGAGAAATTCAGATCAGACATTGACGGGCATTGAACTAAGGAATGGGGGTAGAAGGCCAAAGCTGACACCCCCGAAAAAT
Organism: Rhinatrema bivittatum; assembly: GCF_901001135.1. NCBI lineage: Eukaryota > Metazoa > Chordata > Amphibia > Gymnophiona > Rhinatrematidae > Rhinatrema > Rhinatrema bivittatum. Next base: position 15,097,460 of record NC_042620.1, read on the forward strand.
AAAAGAAGTTTGCAAGGAAAAATCAGAAGTGTGAGAAGCTCAGTGGTCTACCCTTGACTAACACAACAGATCGGAGAAGTAAGGAAGAAGCTACAGAGTTGGAGACAAGGCGAGAAGCACAAATGTTCCACAGTGACATAGTAAATGTCAGCAGAAAAACACCCAAGTGGACCATCCAGTCTGCCCAGCAAGATTTATTTTAGGGTAGTAACTACTTCTCCATTCAGGTCACCCCAGTTAACACAACCCCGTTCATACTTTAAACCGGTGTTTCTCAACTCTCAGTTTGCTGTGGCATTTTCACCCATCTTTGCAGCAGGGTTGTGATGATGGGGGCTATCAGGTCCCTCTCTCCCTTGCACTCCTCCAACCCATTCAAGAAGAAGGACTGAGTCCATCCACTCTCAGTGCCCCTCCCAAGCAAGAAGGCAGCACCCAGGAGGATCGATCTCCACTCAGTTCCATTCCTTCCCCCAGCCAGGCAACCCCCCCACCTAGTCCATCCAACGGGTGTCGACCAATGACGCTCTCTTGCCCCACTAACTCCAACAAGTAAAATGGTGCTAGGCAACTTCACAGGATCATGTGATACTGCCTAGTATCACCCTGTTTGTCGGATTTGGCAGGGCAGGAGGGTGTGTGCTCTTTTGGCCCTATCACGAGTTAATGCCCTTTGAATGGGGTGAGGGGCTAACCTAGCTGGGGCCAAGAAGGGGGGACTGGGGATGTTGCTTGGCCAGGAGGGGCCTTTATCTTAATTTATTGGGGTAGAGGTTGAGGGGCCATGACCCAAGGGTAGGGGAAGGAAGCAGACCTTCTTCTTGACTGGGGAGGAGATTGGACTCAGTGAGAGGGAATATCATAGGCAGTTTAGAATAAGAGCAAGACTTAATTATACCTTCGGAGGCGTAGTTAAGTATTAGCATTCTCGGCGGCTTAACACAAATCGCTTTCATTAATGAGGTTTGTGCTAACCATACACAGATATTAACGAGCTGCCTATTATTCCTTCCTCAACTTGTGCCAGGAATTATTGCAGTACTGGTAATAAAAGCGCATTAACATCACTTTAATGCAAATTTACCGCCGTTGTTACCTTTCGCTGGTATTTAATATAGCTATTTTTTTTTTATTTGGATACTGCATTATCCCATAGTTCTAGGCCAGAAGTGGCCAACTCCGGTCCTCGAGGGTCACAAACAGGCCGGGTTTTCAGGATATCCACAAGGAATATGCATGAGATAGATTTGAATACAATGGAGGCAGAGCATGGATATCCTGAAAACCAGGCCTGGTTGTGCCCCTCGAGGACCGGAGTTGGCCATCCCTGTTCCAGGTGAGTCACAAAGAAACATAACATATAAAACAATCACAATCGCAATTTCCTCAAGATAATTTTCCAAACGTTTCTTTACACGTAAGTGCTTTAAGAAAATTCCTGAAAGCTTTAGCACGTCTCCTTGCATAGTGACTGGTAATCGGTTCCATAGACAGATCTGCAACCGCCAAAACCCTCTCTCGAGTATCAACAAGCTTGAAGGCCTTATGACTCGGTATTTCCGATAAACATTGATCAACGGAACATAGGCCTCTTGACGGACTTTACATTTTTAACAGCGCGCTAATACATGCTGGCACTTCTGAACTAAGAGCTCTGTGAATCACGTTAACACGTTAGTAGTTAGACCCTAAAGTGACTTGCCAAAGATCACAGCGAGAGGGAGTGGGAGAAGCAGAGTTTGAACCCAGGAGTCCTGGTTCCAGTGGGGCTGAAAACGTGGAGATGTTTTCTAGCTGAAGCACACGGTGGGAGCAGTGTTTCTTAAAGGCCTGGTTGTCCCTGTACTCCAGGGTCATGGCTCTTCTCTTAGGAGTCCTAAGCTGCTTTTGGCAGGGACACTCCTTCGTCCTCTCCAAAGATTCTGAAATGCTTTGAGTACAAACGCCTCACAGTGCCCTGCAAGCTTGCTCTAGGCGCCCCATCATTAGGGGTATTCTAACTCCTTCCTGGGACTCACTGTGCCGACCTGGCATTACAGCAGTCCTTTGGCTATGGAAGGCATTTGCCATCTGTTTATATGAGTGTGCACTGTCATTTAGTGCTGTGTGTGTGTGTGTGTGTGTATATTTATATATTTATATATATATATATATATACACACACACACACACATTAGGAGTCAATATTCAAAAGCATTTATCCAGATAACGGTTGCATTATCCGGATAAATGTCGAGTTCTGAATATCATCGGTACTTATTCAGATAAAATTTAACTGGTTATTCTAGCGTGGCGTTGCGTTAGCTGGCTAGCTGCGATACCTTCAGGCTTTGAAAAATTCGGGCTTAAGTTACCTAGATAAATCTGACACGCAATATACCTGCTTAAATTACATTGAGCATACCTACCTCAGTTATCTGGGTTTAGGATGGTGATTTATCCAGATAAAATTATGGCCATGTCCCAAGAATATCCCTGTATTCCCTATTTTTATCCTGGCTGAATTGTACCTGGGTAAAAAATTATTCTGGTGTAATTTTGCTGGTTATCGGGGAGGGAAATTTAAGTTACCAAGGGAAGCCACAAGATTTCAGAGTCACCAGAACAAACTCTTTTCAGTATTGACCTCCTAGAGACTTAAACGTAGATTTTCAGAGCTGCACGTAGATGCACATGGACGCACTGATTTTATAACATGTACATGTATATGTGCACGTATGTTACAAAATCTGCTACCCGTGTGCACATGGGCGCACCCAAATGCTGTCTCACACGCGCAGGCCGGGGGATTTTAGCAGATGTGCGTGGCGATGCATTAGGGCCTATTTCCCAGTTCCCTCCCAGTCTGCCCCAGTAAAAGAGCAGACTTCCTAAACCCCCCTACCTAACCTGCCTCCTAGCCCCGACCCCTAAAACCCCGCTAACTACCCCATATTTTTTAATTTTACTACTTACTCGCGGTCCGCAGCAGCAGGTTACGCAGTCGCCGGGTCCTGGTGCGCGCTTGTGCGCAACTCAGACCCAATGCTGGTGATCCTGGCCCGTCCATTTTGGCGAAATCTTTTCCAATGCGTGCACTGAGAGCTAACACGTGTGGCTGCGGGGCCTCCTGAAATCCGCGCGGCCTGCGTGCGTCTCGGACACGTGCGCTTCTCCCGGATTTCCTGCGCGTAGGGCTTTTACAGTTTGCCCTTTAGAGCCGGCACCTCCCGTCCGCAGCTCTAAGCCATGAAGGACTTTCCTCAGCTTAAAGATTCAGCAATAGCAAATAGGTCCTTGCTGCCGGCGGATTCTGTTATCAACCAGGAAACAAAACGGTCAAATGCCCAGCAGAAATAGAAACCACCCCGTTCTTGCGCTGAATAAATCCCATTTATTTTATTTCCTTTTGAATACTTATATTTACGTAAAGAATCCCAAACAGGGCCTTAAAATTTCACTTAATTTAATTGAATAGGGTTTCAGAGATCTCTGTCCTCTGCCCTTTGTATAAGAAAAGCAGGAATTGGGGTCATGGAGTAATAGGGTAGGTGGGATAGGACTCTAAAGGGCAAATTTTTAAAGGGCCACGCGTGTAAGAATCGGGCATTTTGAAAAGGACCCGGCCATGCGCACCAGTGCCAGGTCCTGAAAAAGGGGGTGAGACGGAGGTCGGCCGGGGCAGCGTGCGCCGGCAGCTCAAACTACTTCTGCTCGGGAGGAGCAGTAAGTGGGGAAAAATAAAACATTTTCAGGTAGCTTGGTGGGGGTCAGGGTGCAGAGAGGAAGGAATGTTAGGCGGGGGGGGGGGGGGGGGGGGGCGCAGGAAGGAGCGGACTGGGATGGAACTAGGGAAGGCCCGAATGCATCGCAAGTGCGCGCATGCTATACCCATGTGTGCGCGCCGGGAACCACGCACGCTCCTCTTAAAATCTGCCCTCTAAGCGTTCAAACAGCACTTCAAATCGGTCCCACTCCTGTGCTCCCCCCAGTTAATTCTGCTAAAGAAAAAAATGAAAGAAATCTCTGCAAAGGTCAGTTTTTTAAAGCCAGCAAATATGACTGGAAAGGCTCTGCTTCTGTAGTCGGCCAGCCCAGTTGCAGAAGACCCGTTCTTGCCACCGGCACGTCAGATGCATAGTCTGACTGCTACGTTAGTGTAAGTAAGCTTTCCCCCAGCTAAGTCTGTTTAAAACAAAACCGAAAGAAATCTCAGCCAAGGGAACTTTTAGAGCACAAAATTCTTAGCAGCTACTGCTTCCTAGATTTTAGTGCCTGTCTGGGTTCTGAATAAGGAAACCGGATCCCTTTGTTCCTCTGACTGTCGGGTCAGCTTTCCCTGGCCTGGAGCTTGGGTGTTTCTGTGCTGATTAGCACAGCGTGGAGCCAGTCTGTGACCCATGTGCCTCTTAGTGTTTCAGGAGCTTCTGTAGATGCTTACACTCATCCTATGTATAAATACCATGGTGCGTTTATACACACTCGTCTGGGGAGCCTGGCTTTCCTCTCAGACAGAGGAAATCTGCCTCGCGTGAGACTTCAACCTAGAGCACAAAATGTGTGGAAAGTCATCGGAGAGCAGGAGTGCGGACAGATGGTACCGAATTGCAAACTGGAATGTTTCTCCCATCCAAGCAGCGATGGCAGGAAAATGGGCTGAAAGGTGGGTCTGAAGGTGGGTGCAGATTCTGGGCCCTTTGCTCAGGGACACCACCAGCCACCGAAAAGCTGTGATCTGCGTGGCGTGGAGAGATGGTGCACCATGCACATCCTGGGGGGTTTGTCCACGGTTCAAGGTCCTTGGAAAGCAGATGTTTGGTATCGGAGTGTCAGCTCTTGCAGCCAGTCGCTGATGACCTCTCTCTCTCTCTCTCTCCCAGTTCACAAATTCTTCAGTTTCATTGGAGCGCCAGGTGCATTTCCCTCACCCGGCTGTGACCCGCAGACAACAGGAATTTGACACCAGTCCAGCCATTGACAGAGCCTCCACTTCCTTTCCCACCCTGATAGCAGACGTGTCGCCACCAGCTGCCCCTTCTGACCTGAAATCTGCCATTGGCTCAACGTCTGAATTATCCAAGGATGATGTACATGAACTCTTGAGACTGCAGTGTTAGTGCAGAAAACCAAATGGCCCAATTCAAGAAGGGCGATTTCTGACTCATCCTGGGTTTCTGACAACCCCGTCCTGGTACATTCTGGTAAAAGTAGGGATAGCAACACCACATATCACAGGAGCCCATGATCACCCACATGGGGAAAGCGTTCAGCAGAAGGGGATCCTGCTCCTGCTTCTCCTCTAGTGTAGGGTGCATCGGGCAGCGCGGAGCTGTAGAGAAGCCTGCTGCATTGGTGAGACAGGCCGGATGTTAAAGGCAAGGGTCGACATCACAGGGAAGAGCGGAGCAACAGCTCCATGGGGGCAACACTTTTCAGAATCAGGCCGCTTGCCTCGGTGATCTTGTGATCAGGATAAATCAGAGGAAATTTCAAAACAATCCAGGGACGAAGTCAAAATGACAAGACACTATGGGGCCGATGCAATATTTGAGCGCAGAAAACGGGGCGTTCAGTGTTGCCCCGCCCGGCCACCTCTCCTGGGTGTGGGATCCAATATTTAAATGGGGGGGGGGGGGTCGCGCAGGAAAGGAGGCGCTAGGGACAAATGCGTCCCTAGCGCCTCCTCAGCGTCGGGCACACAGGAGAGGTGGCTGTTGAGCGGGTTGGGTAAATGGACGCTCAGTCTTCCAGCGTCCGGCATAGACACACACACAAGATACATGGCCTGGACCGTTTATCTTGTGTGTGTCTGTTGGGTGTCCAGAATTTTTTTTTCCAAAAACTTTTATTTTTTTTTTTTTGTTTTACTTAAATCTGCTTTCTTTGGTTCCTCCTACTTAGTACCGCAACGATACTGTTAGGAGGAATCACGGAAAGCAGGATCTTCCTTGTTTTTCAGTGCACCCTTGAGTGCGGCGTGCCTTCATGCTAACCCCGGGCTGGCATAAAATTTACCGTCTTGCAATGGGCGCCTTGGTCGCATGGGAAATATTTTGCATCGCAGGGATTAGCTAATAGCCTCGTCTGCACGGAATTTACATGTGATGAGCGCCATTAACTACACGGTAAGTTGGACGCGCTAATCCCCATATTGCATCAGGGGTTATGGGTTGAGTGACAAAAAAGGAATAAACGGAGACCTAGGTTTCCTACCAAATTATGAGCCGTAAAATTATACTGCCTGTCACCTTCTGATCACTCATCGAACCCAGCAGAAAAGGACCAAATGGTCCCTCCAGTCTGCCCAGCAAGCTTCTTATGTGGTAGTATCTGCCGCGCCGTGCAGGTTACCCCCATGTTTCTCTTTCTCTCGGTGATGAGCCTTCTTGACAATTCAGACAACGCTGCTTCTCGTACATTGTTTATGGACTTGGCCGTAGAAGCCGTCCTGTACATTTTCCCTTATGCCTGCGTATAAGTATCCCAGATCGTAAAAGTCAGGGTCCATGCTGGTTGTCATCTGAATTCAATTCCTCTCCACCCCTGCGATTTTGCACTTGCATGGAAGGCATCAAGGCTGCTTAGTTAAGGGTAGTAATCCCATTCCTTCTGTTAAGGGTAATAGTTCTCAAAAGCTAATCACAATATAGCTATGTCTATATCTTTCTATCTATATCTATCTATCTATTATTGAACTGTTTTGTTTTTATTTATTGACCTTTTATTTCTGTGCAGTCAAGTGGATTAGCACAGTAGCCAAACAAAGTCACATTAGAAGTAACTTGAAATTTTTAGCAACGTTTTAAAAACCTGCATTTCTAGAGGTTACCACTAGGTGGCACCAGACACCTTCCAGAATCGTTGGAGAAAAAGCGAATTGAGAGGCGAGAACAGCAGCTGTTCCCATACTTAGGCAGGAAATGTTATAAGGCAGTGTTTCAGTAGTTCAGTTAATTTTCTCCTGTCTAGACTTTGCATTTTGTTGCGTTTGGCCAGTTCACGGGCCCATCCTGTGACTTGGCCGCTCTTTACAAATTAAACACACAAGCGAAAATGCAGTAAACTGAGAGTGCAATTAAAATCTACCGGACATGAGGCATAGGCTTGCCATCAGAGATCAAAAGCGTCTGTAAATTAAAAGGTCGTCAAGGACGTTTTGACGGCTGACACACCATTTATTTTTCTAAGATGCCCAGGAAGCAAAGGACCAACTACTGCAAAAGCCCAGTCAGGAGTGTCAGAAAGATGCACATAGTGGGCACCTCTAACTTTCCCTGACTGGCAGATCGTGAGGCTTTTGAAAAATCTATAACTCCTTAGCTCGGATTTAATCCAAGGAGCACTGGAGTGATTTAGAAGTTTATATATTAATGAAAGAACTTTAAACTTCACTCCTACTGTATCTGGAGCCAGTGGAGTAGGTAGAGGACCAGGGTGATATGACCCCGTAACCTTGACCCAGTAACATTCTGAACGAGAGACCTTAGATAACAAGGCCGGTAGACCATAGGACAAAGAGTTGCAATGATCAGACGCATGGAAAATCAACACTTGGTGTACATGACGAAGAACTTCCAGATTTAGAAGAGGTTTTAAAATTTGTTAAAGGCAGTTGATACAGCTTTAAGCTGAAGGTGCATAGACAAGTTATAATCAGGAATTACTCCCACGTTTTTAAGTTGATGTGGTATCAGTATTTTACATTCCTCAAATACAAAATCAGATGGTATGTCAGCAATTGCAATTCAGCTCACAAGCGTCAGTTCACTCTTGTTAATATTTAAAGCAAGTTGATTATGGTACAACCAGTGTTTGATAGCAGAGAGGTATATGGAGATAAACACAAATGTAGCCTCCCAAAGTGACAACAATGGGAAGAAAAGCTGAATATCATCCGTGCAAATTTTGTAGTTTACACATTGGAGCATGGCAGATGTTAAAACGACACAGTAGATAAAGCGTAACCCTGGAAATTGAATACCAAGAATGAGGTCTACAAGAAAACCTAACCTGCTGTTTTATGGTCCATCAGATATAATTTAAAAACCATTGAAACCTCCCTCCCAAGGGAGAGAGGGTAAAGAGCAAGCTACCATGTGAACTGCAGCACAGAAAAAAAAAAAAAAGAGGACAATGCAGCTATGAAACATGAGGTGCCAGCCCAGGAAACCCAGAATGAGATTGAAAAGTTTTCCAGATCTCTTACTGTGAAGGTGCTTGAATGACTATTGAACAGATGAGTCAGAGACTCAGGTAGGGGATTTGCATGTCACAGCCCACTGGACTACTGTTGGTAACTTGCAGTGAAATAACACTTTAAATCTATGGATAACAACTAAATTACAGAACTATGACTGGAACAGTCCTACATTTGAGAATTCTGAATGTGAGATTTATGAGAGAAATATACAAAAAAAAAGACCTAGGAAGCAAACAGATTCTCACCTTGACTAACAAGGGAAGACAAAAGAAAAGCCAGACAGGATGGAAGGGTGTGCACATATTCTCTTTCCATGGTCCTGCCTGGGTCTTGGCCTTTTGGCTGAGAGAAGGTGTAACCATCCAGGCTGAATGGCTGACCATGAGCTTAGCAGAGCTAAAATTGCTGAAAGCTGAGATTGTGGAGGGCCTGAATAACTGAATGCTAAACAAGCCATGGGTTAGTGGAGCTATAAACCCAAGCCAAGAAAAATCCCCCTTACCAAGGGAAGTAACCCTAGGTCCCTCTTGAGCAAGGGGACCCCAGTGGCAGATTGAGCAGTCACCCAGGATGAAGGAACCCCAGAGATAGATCAGGAGGTGACCCTGGGTCCACCTTGAGCAAGGGGACCTCAGAAGCAGATTGATCAGTCCCCCAGGAGGGTGTGGACCTCAGCGGCAGATCAAGCAGTCCCTCAGGAGAAAGGGGGACCCCAGCGGCAGATCAGGAGGTGACCTTGGGTCCGCCTTGAGCATAGGGGCCCCAGTGGCAGATTGAGCTGTCCCCCAGGAGGGTGTGGACCCCTGTGGCAGATTGAGTGGTTCCCCCAAGAAGAAGAGGACCCCAGTATCAGGACCAGAGGTGGGAGCGTTACACCATGATAGTACAGTGTCAGATAACCCTATTTCAGAAAGCTGCTGAACTGTCCAATAGTACCAGCATATACCTTGTACTTCTATCAAAACCTCATCTGACAGTATCTACACTCGGCAACAGTAATGCTTCAGTGCTAAAATGCTTCCTGAACTCATACTTCTGTTGATCAAGGACAGTAAATTCATCAACAAGTCCACCAATTGATTCATAACAGCAGTGTCAATTACTTTTGAGAGAAAAAGCAGGGATGATATTGGACAATAGTTTGTGAGGACATTTGGTCAGCAAATGTTGTTTTCATTATAGGGTGAACCAAAGCACATTTTAAAGATGTATGTACAACACCCTCTGAAAGGGGACAATTCACATTGATTTATAACTAAAGGACCTAGGTCTTCCCTGATAGATTCTAATAATGCCAAAGCACAGAGATTTAAAGGGCAAGACGAATTGTTCATCTTATTTATGATTTGAATAATCTCAGATTCCATTTCACTTCACACACTTTAGGCTGAATGGCCAAAAGTACAGTTTGATCTGATCCAAATTGACTACATATCCCCTCAATTTTCTACAAAAAGAAGATAGCATGGACTTACATAATGCTTCCTAGGAAAAGAGTGCCCGAGTGCATAGCTCCTGTGGATGTGTGTGAATACTTTCCTCCCTGAGGCTTCTATCTGCTTCTAAGATGTCAAAAATCTTCTCAAGACAAGCCAGTAATGTAAAGAAATTAACTTGTTAAAAGCACAGCTAAGAAATCAGGCCCTGATGTAAAGATAGTGGCTCTGGAGGTTGAGGTGGCACATGCCATGTTTCTGGATGAGATGATATCCATGATGAAAGAGGTCTTGGAGAAGCCATCCTCACAAATTCACACAAGCCTAGGTGCTCGACTTGAAGTTGTAGTGGAGAAAGTTGCTCAGCTAACAAAACTAACACAAGGACTGATGGTGCGGTGGAGAGGATTCATGAACTAGGTGCTTCGCTTACGGTTGCAGCACAAAAACACTTGTGAATATAAAATGACGATTTGGAAAATAGAAGTTGCCACAACAACCTCAGGCTGATTGGAAAGCTGGAGTGAGCCGAAGCATCCAACCCAGTACATTTCTTCTTCCAACGCTTGCCAAACATTTTACAGTTTACCCCTATTACAGAGGACCTTATTATTGACAAAGCTCACAGGGCCTTGGGTCCAGCTCTGCCTGGAAGGCTTTGTTTGCACTGCTTTCGGGACAAAGTGAGAACAGCATGAAAAGCAGGCACCCCTTTTTTATCAGGTTGCAAGGATCTTTATTTTCAACACAGAAGACAAGAATATTCGGAGGTAAAGGCAAAGCTGTAAAAAAGAGAGCTGTCCTCTGCTCTATTGTACCCCACCAAGCTGAAGGTATTTGCTAATAGCGCACCCTCAGATATTTGAGTCAGCAAGACTGGCAGTTGCTGGGCAGCGAGATTGGCACCTTTGAGGGTTTGGTGGCATCAGCTGGGTTCCACTGGGTGGCTCTCTTGAGTGGGCCTTCTCGCTGGAAAAGGAACTCTTGCACCTACTAACCTTACTTTGCCCAATAATATCTCATACTCTATCAATACGGTTTCAGTGTCGCAAGAAGTGCACCGGAGTGGAGGAGTGTGCATCACGTCTTTCTTTGATTTGCCATTTCAGTTCATATCCTTTTTGACAACATGCATGACTGAGAGTTCATGGACTTAAAATGTATTGGTCAGGTCTGGACCACCGACCAGGTATTGATTTTTGATCAGTTGGTTCACCCCTACAAAATTCCTACTTCCATCTTCAACATATGTGAATTGCATAAAAGGTCTTCAGGAGGATGGTTGGATCCCTAGGCCACCACATCCAGTGGAACTTGTCCTATACAAACAAATAGGTAATACAAAATTCGTTTCAGGTTGGTAAAAAGGCTTGGTGGAAGTCTTGGTGACCGAATCTAGAGTTCAATCCTTGATACAGAAATAGAATGAAGAGTTGCTTGTGCACATAGATGAAGATGACTGGGGGACTTTGTAGGATGGGGGCTTACAATATTTCTATTTGCCAGAAAAGGGCTGACCTTATGTTTAGAATTCTTCATTGAATTTATAAGGTTACTGCACTTTTTAATAGATTCAACCCCACTTAAACTGCCTCGTGGATACTGTAAAGTATTTTCCTATCTCCAGAGTGCTTACAATCTAAATTTGTACCTGAGGCAACAGAGGTCAAAGTCACAAGGAGCAGCAGTGGGATTTAAACCCTGGTTTCCTGGTTCGTAGCCCGCTGCTCCATCGTTTATCTGATGGGTGGGACAGATGGGCAGAGGTCAAGGAATTCGAGGTAACCTCCCAAGTGGCTGGACAAGAATTTTCAGCTTCCCCTGAATTGGCTGTTGGAATCTCTGTTGGCTCCAGTCAAGATTAAAACTCTGGTAAATCAGATGCTACTAGCTGCTAGATTTACCATTGCTCAGTTTTGGAAACTGGAACGTTGGAAATCCCAACTTTTTAAGATTGCCTTTATTGAAAAGCTTTCCCTCAAAGGGATTCTCAATTGTATGATTCTGTTTGGGACAGACTGGTCTTATTGGGGGCTAGTAATCTTTTTGGGGGCAGGGTGATGTCACTTGCACATTGTAGGCACAATGTTTATATCTCATTGGAGAATGTAGACCCCAGCATTAAGATGCATGGATTGCACTTTTGTTGTTGTTAGAAATCACTGTCATAACTGTTATTATGTTGGAACTCAGATAGGTCCTTGTTCATATGTTTCTGCTCCTTCTATAAACAGAGTTTTTAAAAAAGAAGATAACATAATCATCACAGGATAATGAGGTCTTAGGTTTACCAGCTGCCTGAGAAGGGTGTCTGTACAGTCCTGAATAATTCTTGTGGATTATTGCCAGCAAGGCACAATCTTCTGAGTGATATAAATTCTTAGGCTTCTTCATCAGAGCTCTATAAGCATTCTAGTTCCCCTGCAGTCATCCCTTATATTCGTCACTTCCTCAAACATCATTTTCCACTGCCACTGTTCCCATTGCCTTTAAACATGCTGTGATCAAAGCAATGATTGAAAAGCCCATACTGAACCCTACCTGCTCTGCTAACTACCATACCATCTCCTTCCGATCCAAACTACTTCAACGTGCCGTTGCCTTCACTGCCTTGACTTTCTGGGAACTTCAGTCATTCTAAATTCTCTTTAACCTGTGTTTCGCCCTCTCTCTATGTTCCACAGAGCCAGCTGTTACCTAAGTCTCCAGAGATTAATTCATGTTACTCAGTTCTGACCTTACATGATCATCTGCTCCTTGACCCTCTGTCCTTAATTGGATTTGAGGACACTGTTCTATCTTGATTCTCTTTTTACCTCGCCCATCACACTTTTGGTGATCCCTCTGATGGTGCCTCAAGGCTGTCTCTCTTCTCCCTGCACTCGTTTCTTCCTTTGGTGCTCTGATCTCCTCCTGCAGCTTTCAGCGGCATCTTAATGTTGATCACGCCCAGATCTACTTCTCTGCACCAGGCGTTAATCAGGAATCCCGTCCCCAGCCTCAGCTTGCTTGTTTGACATCACTCCCTGGATGTCTCAGCACTTCTTTTAAACTTAACATGGCCAAGAAAGAAGTTAATCTTCCCTCCCAAACCACTTCCCCCCATGTCATCCTCCCAGTCCTCTAAGCCTGAAACCTTGACTTCGTCTTGGCCTCTTCTCTCTCCTTCTCTGTGCACATTGTTACAGCATCTTTCTTTCTTCACTGCATCGCCAAACTCTGTCCCTTCCTTTGAAAACCTTTATCCTCTCGTTCATCATCGCCTGCTCCTCCCAGGGCTCCCACTGAACCATCTATCTCCACTGCAGCCTATTCAAAACGTTGCTGTCATTGCAACTAAGTCACTAAACTGGCTTCCCATCAGCTTCTGCATGCAGTTCGCTGACCCGCATTCATTCTGCAGCTCCTCGCTACCTTTCTTCTTTTATCTCGCACGGTAACCCTTTTCTTCACGACCTCCTTCCATGAGGCAAACTGCTCCCTTTCTGTGCCCTTGCCCGCCATTGCCCATTTCCAGTTCACCGCTGACCCCCTTGCAGCCCCGTAGGCATTGGAGCAGCCTCCCTGAGATGGGGCATCATTCCCCTTCTCTGGCCTCAACCAAGCCCTTCTTTTGTAAAGCTGCTCTTCAGTCTTCCCAGTCATAGCCAGCCTGATATTTTGTTTGACCCGGCAACGTCTTCCTGCTGGAACCCGGAAACATGAGCCTTCGTTGGCAAGTACTCTGCAGCCTCAGCCCCAGCTGGCCCAGAGATTGGAAGACTTGGGGATCTCTGACTTGATTTTAGCCATGTAATAAATGCATTTCCTGAAACCACTTACCTGTCTGGGTGTCTTGATTAGATTGTGACTTTTATGAAGTATGGACTATATCTCTTCAGTATCTGTGCAATGCTGTGTACGTCTAGTATAGAAATAAGTAGTAGTAGTAGTACAGTACCACTACTTCTATCACTATTACTATTACTACTACTGCAACTACCACCACTGCTGCTGCTGCTCATACTACTACTACTACTACTACCACTCTGCTGCTGCTGCTGCTGCTGCTACTACTACTACTATTACAACCACTACTACTATTACTACTTCCACTGTTACTACTTCCACTATTACTAATACTATTACCACTACTATTGCTACTAAACATTTCTATAGCGCTACACGACATACACAGTGCTGCAATAACATACAAAAAGACAGTCCCTGCTCAATAGAGCTTACAATCTAATAAGACAAACACACAGGACAAGAGACTTGGAGAATTTCATAAAGCCGTCTCCACAAACAGAAACCGTCTTGATCCTATTATCCTCCCACAAGGTATGGCTTCTAGAAAGTGAGTAGTATCCCTTCAGAAGGTGGGAGCTCTCCCGCAGTCCCATAACCAAGCTGTCCCACCCATCAGATAAACGAGCTCAAACTTAAGCCTTTCCTCGAAAGAGCTTCCCTGGGGGCTTGTCAGACAGGGTCAGCTTGAAAGCAGTTTTGTCTTGCAAGGCAGAGTCTGTGGGTCAGCAGTAGAGGCTGTATTGATCGTGCCCAGAGGTGCAGAAGGTCTGCACTGAATACTTTCAGTATACTGGATTTCAAGACCTATAGAGATCCGTATTCAGAGAGCAGGCAAGCAGAAAGGTTTTCCCGGTAAAGTTTCTCGAATAACTTTATTTGTATATTCAGTGGAAGCGTTCCACTGATTATAATAACCGGATAACTCTAGGAGTGCTGGCCGGCACAACCAAACAAGTTTTATCCTGCTAAAAACCTACCTGGGTAAGTCTGAGGTGCTCAGAACGACGCGGGCTCTTGGAATCCTGCGGTTTGTGCTGAACAAAACTGGACAGCCCATTTTAAGATTAAGGTTTGATCTAGGACACCTTCTCATTTCCAAGCCTCTTTCTCTCTCACTCCCTGCTTTGTCTTACTGTCATATTCAGTGCGGTAGGCAACAGCTGAATCACTGCCTTGCCCTTCTCTCCCCATCTTGGTTCATCCTATGCCTTCTTGAATTCTGTTGCCATTTTTTGCCTTCATCACCTCTGGCTCTGACAGGCTGATGCAATAATCTGAACATCAAGAAACCCTGCCCTGGTTTGCAGTGCACATTTTTAAAGCTCAGATCAAACTTTTTTTTTAACTTCCTATGCAGTAAGTTAATGCTATGCAAATGCATCAGGGGTTAAAAAAAAACACGCATTAACTGTAGAACGTGCGTTCGGCAAAGGCTGAACGCACACTTTAATCCAGGAATGGGGGAGGCATCCCTGAGAGGCAGATTGAGCCGGTGGTAGCCGCCACCACTTAGCTGGATAGATACTGATTTCTCTGGCCGCTTGATCAGGTGGTTCAGCGCTTGGCCGGAATAATTTTACAGTTAATGTGCGTTTTGCCCAGCTGGGAGGTCTGGTTGGGTGCTGGCTCACCTGGCTGAGTGGTAGTGATTAATCGCTTCAGGATAAATAATGCTATGTAGCTTATTCTCAAGTAACTTTAGGAGGTCTCTAAAGCACGAGCAGAGGTAGCTGGATAACTCACCCTCATTGCCTGTCCCCAGATCGGGAGCCCTCTGGGGACAGAGAAATACGTATAGTTCCTGAATGTGATCTGCTTTGAAGTGCCGGAAAAAGCAGAATATAAATTAAATCAGTTTAAAATGTAGACCCATAGTTCCTGCGTTTCTTAGTGACACCAGAACTAAATGGCCAAATGTGCAATGGGGTAAAAGCAGGACCGGATCGGTCAGTTCTGGCCCGATGAGGAGAGTCCGCCTATTAAGGAGGTAGATGATGGTGTGACATGTGGGTGCACAGGACTGTGGAATAGCGCGGGACACCAGGAGCACGGGTTTAGGGTGGGGTTAGAAACGTTGATGCAAGGCTGGATTATGAATACTTTTTGTGCACTTGTTTATTGCTTCACTATACCCACATTTAATGTTGCATTGCTGGAGCAGCCTTTGTACACCTTTGCATTTCTCAGCCATGTAAGGCGAGAAGTGCAAGGCCCTGTCTTCTGTACAGATTTGCTGGGCCTGATTTATAGAGTGTGTGTGTGTGTGTGGGGGGGGGGGGGGGCAGTTTGCAGAAATCTTCCCCACAGGGCACTCGGATAACACACAGACACACACACATACACACACTCACATACTCACACACACACACATATACTCATATACACACACACACTCTCACATACTCACAGACACATACATATACATACACACACTCACACACACACACACACATACATACACACACACACACACATACATACACACACTCACACACACTACTTTTGTTTCTTTCCTCCCTGTCTCACGGGATTTCAGCCGGTGGTGTGTCGCGCGGCTGCAGTTCTGGTGCTGATACTGATTGGAACCTCACTCCAGAATTTCAGAGGCAGCTGCAGTTTTTATGGTTTCTCCAGACTGACCCTGATCTGTCCTGTTTGTATTTTGTTTAGAGTGCGTTTATCTGCTACTTCACATGAGCCATTTCAAGTAAACTTAACCCTGCAACAGGAGTCTCTCCGCTTCTGTTGGCTTACGTGTTGTCCTGTCTGCACGTACACTCACACGCATGAATCCTCCCGGGGCATTATACACACAAGGATAAACATAAATGCATACGCACAGACACGCGTGCACACACGCACACATAGCTTCTCTGTGCCTGAGTCTCTGGTGGTAGTGCCTTAAGGTCATTAACCCTTTGTGGCTCTCTTGCAGATATATTCATTACTTCAGTGGTCTGCTCTCCGGCACCATCAAAATGAACAACAAGCCCCTGTTTCTGCATCATGTCATCATGCATGGGATCCCCGACTTTGAGTCCAAAGGAGGTAACGTCTCCCCCTTCCTCTCCCTTCCAGATACATGTAATAGGCTGTAACGTCTCCCCCTTCCTCTCCCTTCCAGATACATGTAATAGGCTGTAACGTCGCCCCCTTCCTCTCCCTTCCAGATACATGTAATAGGCTGTAACGTCTCCCCCTTCCTCTCCCTTCCAGATACATGTAATAGGCTGTAACATCTCCCCCTTCCTCTCCCTTCCAGATACATGTAATAGGCTGTAACGTCGCCCCCTTCCTCTCCCTTCCAGATACATGTAATAGGCTGTAACGTCGCCCCCTTCCTCTCCCTTCCAGATACATGTAATAGGCTGTAACCTCTCCCCCTTCCTCTCCCTTCCAGATACATGTAATAGGCTGTAACCTCTCCCCCTTCCTCTCCCTTCCAGATACATGTAATAGGCTGTAACGTCGCCCCCTTCCTCTCCCTTCCAGATACATGTAATAAGCTGTAACGTCGCCCCCTTCCTCTCCCTTCCAGATACATGTAATAGGCTGTAACGTCGCCCCCTTCCTCTCCCTTCCAGATACATGTAATAGGCTGTAACGTCGCCCCCTTCCTCTCCCTTCCAGATACATGTAATAGGCTGTAACGTCGCCCCCTTCCTCTCCCTTCCAGATACATGTAATAGGCTGTAACGTCGCACCCTTCCTCTCCCTTCCAGATACATGTAATAGGCTGTAACGTCGCCCCCTTCCTCTCCCTTCCAGATACATGCAATAGGCTGTAACGTCTCCCCCTTCCTCTCCCTTCCAGATACATGCAATAGGCTGTAACGTCTCCCCCTTCCTCTCCCTTCCAGATACATGTAATAGGCTGTAACGTCGCCCCCTTCCTCTCCCTTCCAGATACATGTAATAGGCTGTAACCTCTCCCCCTTCCTCTCCCTTCCAGATACATGTAATAGGCTGTAACCTCTCCCCCTTCCTCTCCCTTCCAGATACATGCAATAGGCTGTAACGTCGCCCCCTTCCTCTCCCTTCCAGATACATGTAATAGGCTGTAACGTCGCCCCCTTCCTCTCCCTTCCAGATACATGTAATAGGCTGTAACGTCTCCCCCTTCCTCTCCCTTCCAGATACATGTAATAGGCTGTAACGTCTCCCCCTTCCTCTCCCTTCCAGATACATGTAATAGGCTGTAACGTCTCCCCCTTCCTCTCCCTTCCAGATACATGTAATAGGCTGTAACGTCGCCCCCTTCCTCTCCCTTCCAGATACATGTAATAGGCTGTAACGTCGCACCCTTCCTCTCCCTTCCAGATACATGTAATAGGCTGTAACGTCGCCCCCTTCCTCTCCCTTCCAGATACATGCAATAGGCTGTAACGTCTCCCCCTTCCTCTCCCTTCCAGATACATGTAATAGGCTGTAACGTCGCCCCCTTCCTCTCCCTTCCAGATACATGTAATAGGCTGTAACCTCTCCCCCTTCCTCTCCCTTCCAGATACATGTAATAGGCTGTAACGTCTCCCCCTTCCTCTCCCTTCCAGATACATGTAATAGGCTGTAACCTCTCCCCCTTCCTCTCCCTTCCAGATACATGCAATAGGCTGTAACGTCGCCCCCTTCCTCTCCCTTCCAGATACATGTAATAGGCTGTAACGTCGCCCCCCTTCCTCTCCCTTCCAGATACATGTAATAGGCTGTAACGTCTCCCCCTTCCTCTCCCTTCCAGATACATGTAATAGGTTGTAACGTCTCCCCCTTCCTCTCCCTTCCAGATACATGTAATAGGCTGTAACGTCGCCCCCTTCCTCTCCCTTCCAGATACATGTAATAGGCTGTAACGTCTCCCCCTTCCTCTCCCTTCCAGATACATGTAATAGGTTGTAACGTCTCCCCCTTCCTCTCCCTTCCAGATACATGTAATAGGTTGTAACGTCTCCCCCTTCCTCTCCCTTCCAGATACATGTAATAGGCTGTAACGTCGCACCCTTCCTCTCCCTTCCAGATACATGTAATAGGCTGTAACGTCGCCCCCTTCCTCTCCCTTCCAGATACATGTAATAGGCTGTAACCTCTCCCCCTTCCTCTCCCTTCCAGATACATGTAATAGGCTGTAACCTCTCCCCCTTCCTCTCCCTTCCAGATACATGCAATAGGCTGTAACGTCGCCCCCCTTCCTCTCCCTTCCAGATACATGTAATAGGCTGTAACGTCGCCCCCTTCCTCTCCCTTCCAGATACATGTAATAGGCTATTGTCTTCTCGCAGGGGCTATGCGCGCCCCTAGCGCCTCCTTGACAACGGGAGCCCGCAAGTATTCGGCCGTCCACTGGTTAGGAAAACAGGCGCCGAATTTATCGGCTTCCGTTTTTCCTAATTGGCGCACAGCCAGGGGTTCAGGAAACGGATGCTTGTTAACCGAGCGTCCGTCTCCTGCGTCCGACCCCCGGCACTTTTTTAAAAAACTTTTTTTTTAAATTTGTTTCAAGATTTTGTTCCTCCTACTTAATATTGCAACGGTATTAAGTAGGAGGATGTACAGAAAAGCTTTTCTGCACAACTTTTGACAGTTGCTCAACAATTAGCGCCTGCTCTAGGCAGCCATTACTTTTTTAATGTAAAAATGGCAGGAGAGAAGAAAAACTGATACTTCACGCATATCCAGCATAGCTCCCTGCTTCAACGGCAGGGGAGAAGAAAAACAACCAATAAGGGCTGTATAACATAGTCTGGGTAAAAACAAATAAGCATGGGTGTAGCTTGCTTATTGCGGCGGTTACTACCCCTACTACCCATAACTAATCAAGCTAGATATTTCACTTGGTTGCAGCTCCATCACTGCTCTCTACATTAATGGTGGGGGTGGAAGGGAAATAGAACCAAAGAGCTAAGAGAAACAGATAAGTATGAGAGAAAAAATGTGTGAGGCTTGCTGGGCAGACTGGATGGGCCGTTTGGTCTTCTTCTGCCGTCATTTCTATGTTTCTATGTTTCTAAATGTGTGTCTTAGATGCACTTTTTTTTTTTCTTTTGGCATTTGCATGTGATGAGCGCTATTAGTTTCACTCCGCGTTGGACGTGCGTTGCGTAGGCGCTAATCCCCTTATCGCATAAAGGGGATTAGGTAGCGCCTATGCAAACGGCATCCCACTGTGGGTTAAACAGTGCGCCCGGCTGAGTACAGTGTATTGCATCGGCTCCTTAGCTGGATAAGTGGCAATATTCAGCCTGCTACTGAGCAGATCTAAAGTTAGCCGGATTCACTTGTCTGGCCAACTATCAGATAGCCGGGTACGTGTATCGGGCTAACTTGCTCAGCTCGATAGCATCTGAATATAGACTTCCTGGTGTTTATCAGAGTGCTGCTCTTTAAAGTCTACAGAGACAAATCGTATGCAGAAAAGAGAGAGAGAGAGAGACACTTTTAAACTTGGTGGGGCATGAAAAGCTTCTGTGGTATCTGAATCTGCACTACTCCTCCGGCTTCAGTTTAAAACCGTTTACTGACGCAGCCGGAATGGTCTCTGTCGCCAGCGAGTGGCAGGGCTTTCACCTCTGACCTTACACACATCCTTCTCGATATTTCAGGTTGTCGTCCGTTCCTCAGAATCTACCAGGCCATGCAGCACGTCTACACCTCTGGGATCTAGTATGTATTAGCTTCTTGACTTTAAGTGCATTTTTCTCTTTCATTTTTACCTGCTTTATTTCCCTCGTTGGCTGCCCTGCTGCAGTGTTTGTATTTGCCTCGGCTTCTGCTAGACTGTCCTGCAGCAGCCTTCGGGCCTTTAGCTGGTATGCACCATAGATCTTGAACATGCTCCCATTATCTCTTTGCTTGGAGCCCAGCTACCTCACCTTCAGGAAGAAAGCTAAAGCAGAGACTTCCTGTCCATCAACCTCCTTACCACAGAAGTATTCCAACAAAAGAACCAAACTATGAATCTGCCTAAAAATACATAGATCCTCAACCAAGATTGTCTATTGATCTAACACTGTTGTAACCTACTTTAAATTTATTGTAATTGCTTTGAGGCCATTCATGGTAAAAAGCTGAATATCAAATATAAACAAATAAATAAATATGTGAGTCCTCTGGAAGCTCGTCTGCAGGTATTTTAGCCTGAATTTTCACGAAGTTACACTTCTTCCTGAGCTTGCCGCATGTAGCTTTTCTCGCTTACTTTGAAAACTGAATGCGTGTGCCCCATGGAAAGCTGGGTTTTATGTGCGTAGTTCTTTTTGAAAACAATCCTTTAGGGAGCAATTTTCAGTATTTATTTATTTACTTACTTTTATATACCGGCGTTCGATTTTACATATCACATCGGTTTACATTTAAACAAAATTTGCAGGAACTTATGCGTTACCTTTGTCAAATTCATTAAACATTTAAATATGGGGATTGTTAACAAGGGATATAAAAGAACATGGGGAATGGCTAACACTACGGGATGCACGAAGGGGAGTGCCCCTTCAGCGCGCGACGCCTGATGTTCTGGCGCCGTTTAACGTCCGTCACGGTCCTCAGTGACATCAGAGGGGGGGGGCGGGTCTCCCAATCAAGGATCACACACCGCCCCTCCCCTCTCAGTTCCAGATGGATTCTTTCACCTCTTTTTTCTTTCTTTCTGTCTTTCTCATCACTGTTAGTTATTTCAGGGAGCCTGCTGGTGATGGTGTGTGGCATCCCTGTGCGCAGTAGCCGCCTAAGTGCAAAGTCTAAAGTTAGTTTGTACTCACAGACCTAATGGGCAATTTAAAAAAAAAATCTATGCGTGTAGTTTTTTCTGTTTGTTTTAAGTGTTGTCATGTGGGTGTATGAACACAAAGGTATCTATGGACTTTCCTGTTCATGCCCAGATCAGTCCAGACCAGTGGGTTGTGCATCCCAAGCAGCAGATGGAGGCAGAGAATAAACCTTTGAGGCACTGCTACATAAGAGAGAGAGAGAGAGAGAGCCCCCTGCATCCCTCAGTATTTCTCTGTCTCCAGCAGATGGGAGAGGTGCAGACCTGCAGGCTGTTAGTTAAAAATAAAAAAAAAGGTTAGTACAGAGCAGGGAAAAGAAGATCAGGAGCTCCCAGAGATGTTAGCACCTTCGTGGGCGAGTGGAGGGTCTGATACCCCCGGCCAGGCTCTACCCTTGATTCCTCGGGGAGGGAAAGCCAGGGGTCCTGGTTCCCTCGCTCCCCCTGAGGGCCTCCCTCCAAAGCCGGCCTGGGGAAGCGTCCTGGAGACCCAGAAGCAGGAGAGTATCTCTTTCTGTCCCCTTTCTGTCCTTCCTTGAGGGGCTGGGGAGGCCGGGTGCCTTTCAGGGATGTCGGTGCGGCTGTTTTTCCCTTGCTGCGGCTCTGTCGGCTCAACATCGGGGGGGGGGGGGGGGGGGGGGGGGGGGGGAGGGAGGAGAGGCTCGCGTGGCTTGTGCTGTCCGTTCAGCGTGGCTGCGGAGGCTTTATTTTTTTTTTTCTTCTCTGTTTATTTTTAGCCGTGACCCGCCCCGCATGCGCCAGGCCGACGCCCACTGAGCACGGGAAATCTGCCGGGCCCGTGGGGGGAGACACTCTCGCCTTAATGTGGCCCTTCTCTGCCCGGACTATGTCTTTGGAGGCGAGGGGGCCTCGACACAAACTCCCAGGGGCAGTTGCTGCACTAGGGCTGCAGATCTTGTGGCAGGAGGCCCCGGGGGGGAGGAGGGGGAGCATAGAGACGGCAGCATTTTAGCTCCATATGGCAGGAGCCCTGCCTTGGTTGTGGAGAGCAGGGATTCCCCTCCCCCGCTTTCTCCTGTGGTTCAGAGATCAGATTAGGGGTGGAAAGGTGCCAGCAAGCGCAGGAAAGGACTCAGTGACCGCAGTGGTGGATTTTCTGCGGATTTCGTTTTGGTGATGCACGAGGCCTATCTCGCCAGGCGGGAGCTGCCAACTAAGCAGCCAGCCAGCCTCTCAGCCAGTCTAGGTTGGCCTTAAGAGGCCTCGGGGTGAGGCGCCTCCATGGAAGGGGGGCATTTTGCATCTGTTGGGCCTCGAGCGTTCACTTGGTGATGATACTTCCTCTGAGGATTCCAAGAGCTCTGATCCGATGGGTGATGATCCGCAGGAGCTACAACTGGACCAGGGCGATGGTCAGGGCACGGATCTGGGGGCTGGGTTGCTGGGGGACCCGGATACGTACGAGGTCCTTTTGATGGAAGGGGATGATCCTATGGTTGTTAGGTTATTTCACAAGGATGAATTGCGACCACTCATCTTTTAGGTTCTAGAGGAACTAGTGGATTAAGGTGACGCAGGAGGATGCTGACATGGAGGGGGTAAACCCAATGATGGAGGGTCTGCGTGGACCACCAAGGACATTCCCCTTCCCGAAGGGTCAATTTTCTCAGTGGAAAAGGGTAAACAGTGGAGTGCCTCAGGGATCTGTACTTGGACCAGTGCTTTTCAATATATATATAAATGATCTGGAAAGGAATACGACGAGTGAGGTTATCAAACTTGCGGATGATACAAAATTATTCAGAGTAGTTAAATCACAAGCAGACTGTGATAAATTGCAGGAGGACCTTGCAAGACTTGAAGACTGGACATCCAAATGGCAGATGAAATTTAATGTGGACAAGTGCAAGGTGTTGCATATAGGGAAAAATAACCCATGCTATAATTACACAATGTTAGATTCCATATTAGGAGCTACCATCCAGGAAAAAGATCTAGGCATCTTAGTGGATAACACATTGAAATCGTCGGCTCAGTGTGCTGCGGCAGTCAAAAAAGCAAACAGAATGTTGGGAATTATTAGAAAGGGAATGGTGAATAAAACGTAAAATGTCATAATGCCTCTGTATCGCTCCATGGTGAGATCGCACCTTGAGAGGAAGGTTGTCCCAGTTTTACGAGGAGTGGACCAGAATTGCCTCAGATCAGTGGGTGCTGGAAGTAATAAGAGACGGCTATGCATTAGAATTTTCTCGACCCCCTCAAGGAGGCCTTCATAGTGTCTCATTGCGCTTCACCTGCCAAGCGAGTGGCGGTGCAGGACACTCTGCAACGCCTCCAGAGATTGGAAGCCATTCTCCTAGTGATGCTTGAGGAGCACGGTCAGGGAAGGTATTCCATGTACTTCATGGTTCCCATGAGACTCCACTGTGAATTCTGTGTATAATTCTGGTCACCGCATCTCAAAAAAGATATAGTTGCGATGGAGAAGGTAGAGAAGGGCGACCAAAATGATAAGGGGAATGGAACTGCTCCTTTATGAGGAAAGACTAAAGAGGTTAGGATTTTTCAGCTTGGAGAAGAAATTGCTGAGGGGGGGGATATGGTAGAGGTGTTTAAAATCATGAGTAGTCTAGAACAGGTAGATGTGAATCGGTTATTTACACTTTCGGATAGTAGAAAGACTAGGGGGCACTCCATGAAGTTGGCATGTGGCACATTTAAAACTAATCGGAGAAAGTTCTTCTTCACTCAACGCACAATTAAACTCTGGAATTTGTTGCCAGAGGATGTGGTTAGTGCAGTTAGTGTAGCTGTGCTTATAAAAGGATTGGATAAGTTCTTGGAGGAGAAGTCCATTACCTGCTATTTATTAAGTTGACTTAGAAAATAGCCACTGCTATCCCTAGCAACGGTAACATGAATAGGTTCTTATGGCCTGGATTGGCCACTGTTGGAAACAGGATGCTGGGCTTGATGGACCCTTGGTCTAACCCAGTATGGCATGTTCTTATGTTCTTAAAGAGGGCTTGTTTTGGCCCATTCTGGATCTGCAAAGGGTGAATGCGTCATTGCGGGTTCTACGTTTTCGGATGGAGACATTGCGAACAGTGATTGCAGCAGTGCACAAGGAGGAGTTCCTGGCCTCTCTCGATCTGATGGAGGCGAATCTCCACATTCCCATTAGGGTGGATCATCAGAGATTTCTGCGATTCACTGTGCTAGAACATTTTAGTTTAGAGCCCTGCCCTTCGGATTGGCCGCGGCACCGAGAACATTCATGAAGGTGATGGTAGTCTTGGCGGCAGCCCTCAGAAGAGAGGGGACACTGGACTAATTGGAGAAAATTCTTTTTCACTCAACGCACAATAAATCTCTGGAATTTGTTGCCAGAGGATGTGGTTAGTGCAGTTAGTGTAGCTGGGTTCAAAAAAGGTTTGGATAAGTTCTTGGAAGAGAAGTCCATTAATTGCTATTAATCAAGTTTACTTAGGGAATAGCCACTGCTATTAATTGCATCAGTGCATCAGTAGCATGGGATCTTCTAGGTGTTTGGGTAATTGCCAGGTTCTTGTGGCCTGGTTTGGCCTCTGTTGGAAACAGGATGCTGGGCTTGATGGACCCTTGGTCTGACCCAGCATGGCAATTTCTTATGTTCTTATGTTCTTATGTTCATCCTTATCTCGACGATTGGCTCATTCGGGTGAAGTCAGAAGCGGAGTGCTTTGCCTCCATTTGGCGAGTGATGGAGCGCCTGGCGTCCTTAGGCTGAGTGATAAATTGGGCAAATAGTCAGCTGGTCCCATCTCAATCCTTAGACTGTCTGGGTGTGAGATTCAACACCCTAGTGGGCAAGGTGTTCCTCACCCCGGATTCTCAGGTTGCAGTCGCAAGTGGTTCGTCTGAGGAACTTGCCAGTCCCCAAGGTCTGGGATTATTTGCAGGTCCTAGAGTCAATGGCTTCTATGCTAGATCTGGTGCCATGGGCTTTTTTGCACATGCGTCCCTTACAGAAAGCTCTTCTATCCCATTGGAATCTGATGTTGGAGAAGCTTCAAGTGCCGTTGCCACTTCAGGAAGAGGCCAGATCCAGTCTCTCGTGATGGCTATCACAGTCTAATTTGGAGAAGGGGGTGGATCTGGAGGTTCCGGAGTGGGTGGTAGTGACAGATGCCAGTCTCAGCAGTTTGGGAGCGGTGTGTGAAGGATCAGCATCCCAAGACATTGGTATCTGGTTGATCAACCGTCTGGAAACAAGGGTGGTGTAGAGGGTGCTGTTGTTTTTTCTCCCTCGGATTCAAGACCGGGCAGTATGCGTGTTCTTGGACAATGCAATGATGGGGGCCTATATCAATTGGAAGGGCGGAACGAAGAGTTGCTTGGTGACTCAGGAGGTTCACGAGCTCATTGCCTGTGCGGAGCTTCATCTAGTGGCTCTCGCAGAATATCACATAGTAAGCATGGAAAATGTGCAAGCAGATTATTTCAGCAGGCAACAACTAGAGCCATTCGTTCTTAAGGCAACAAAGAAGAATGCCAAGACAACCACGTTTTTCAGCCGCCGGGGGGAATTTGACTCCTCAAGGATGGGCGCCGTGGTTCAGCCATGGCCAGAGAGGCTACTGCTGTATGTCTTTTCTCCGTGGCTGCTTGTAGGTTGGGTGCTACGTCGCATCGAGCAGTATCAAGGACGAGTAATCCTGGTAGCACCGGAGTAGCCGCAACGCCCATGGTTTGCAGATCTGGTGCAGCTAGCAGTGGACAAGCCTGTTCGCTTAAGCCATTTGAAGGGTCTGCTGCATCAGGGACCCATCTTGTCAGAGCAAGTGGATTGCTTCTGTCTAGCGGCTTGGCTTTTGAAACGCGATGTTTCCTCCTGAAGGGTTATTCCCAGCCAGTGATTTCTATTCTGCTTCAGGCTAGGAGATCCTCTACTTCTTTGGCGTATATCAGAGTTTGGAGAGTGTTTAAGGCCTGATGTGGTGTCCATGACACTGATCCCTTGCAGGCAAATGTGACCCAGGTT
This sequence comes from Rhinatrema bivittatum, assembly GCF_901001135.1. NCBI lineage: Eukaryota > Metazoa > Chordata > Amphibia > Gymnophiona > Rhinatrematidae > Rhinatrema > Rhinatrema bivittatum. The sequence goes on from NC_042620.1 coordinate 15,123,610, forward strand.
TTGGCCTTTCTGCAGGAGGGGCTATCAAAAGGTTTGGCCTATAATTCTCTCAGAGTCCAGGTTGCAGCCTTAGGCTGTTTTAGAGGAAAGCTTCATGATAGACCTTTAGCTTCACATCCAGATATGGTGCTTTTTTTTTTTTTTTGTTGAAAGGAGCAAAGCATTTGCAGCCTCCATTTCGTAGACTTTGTCCATACTGGAATCTCAATTTGGTTCTGTGAGCCTTGTGTGGCCCTCCTTTCGAGCATTTACGCAGGGCTCAGGCTGCCTCCTGGGTGGAGTGTCAGTTAGTGTCGCCACAGGAGATTTATTGGGCTGCAACATGGTCCTCTTTGCACACTTTCACTAAACATTACCGTTTGGATGTTAGGGCTCCAGAGGAGGGCACCTTTGGGGAAAGTGTGCTAAATGCAGGTCTTTCAGGTACCCAAGCCCCTCTGTCCATTGTAGAGGGGCTTGGTTACATCCCACTTGTCTTGATAGATCTGGGTAGGAACAGGCAAGGAAAATTGGTTCTTACCTGCTAATTTTGTTCCTGGAATACCACAGATCAGTCCAGACTCCGGGTCCATTCTGAGTATGATTAGTTTTTAGAAAGACCTCTCCTGATTCTGGATTCTGCTGTTGATGCATCGGGTCACGCTAGAGAGATAACATTCCTGGATGGAATAAATGATAGCTTTATGGAGCAATTGGTTCAGGAACCGACGAGAGAGGGAGCAATTTTAGATCTAATTCTCAGTGGAGCACAGGACTTGGTGAGAGAGGTAACGGTGGTGGGGCCGCTTGGAAATAATGATCATAATATGATCAAATTTGATTTAATAACTGGAAGAGGAACAGTGTACAAATCCAAGGCTCTCGTGCTAAACTTTCAAAAGGGATACTTTGATAAAATGAGAAAAATTGTTAGGAAAAAACTGAAAGGAGCAGCTACAAAAGTAAAAAATGTCCAAGAGGCCTGGTCATTGTTAAAAAAAAATACCATTCTAGAAGCACAGTCTAAATGTATTCCACACATTAAGAAAGGTGGAAAGAAGGCAAAACGATTACCGGCATGGTTAAAAGGGGAGGTGAAAGAAGCTATTTTAGCCAAAAGATTTTCATTCAAAAATTGGAAGAAGGATCCAACAGAAGAAAATAGGATAATGCATAAACATTGGCAAGTTAAATGTAAGACATTGATAAGACAGGCTAAGAGAGAATTTGAAAAGAAGTTGGCTGTAGAGGCAAAAACTCACAGTAAAAACGTTTTAAAATATATCCGAAGCAGAAAGCCTGTGAGGGAGTCAGTTGGACCGTTAGATGATCGAGGGGTTAAAGGGGCACTTAGAGAAGATAAGGCCATCGCGGAAAGATTAAATGATTTCTTTGCTTCAGTGTTTACTGAAGAGGATGTTGGGGAGGTACCCGTAATGGAGAAGGTTTTCATGGGTAATGATTCAGATGGACTGAATCAAATCACGGTGAACCTAGAAGATGTGGTAGGCCTGATTGACAAACTGAAGAGTAGTAAATCACCCAGACCAGATGATATACACCCCAGAGTTCTGAAGGAACTAAAAAATGAAATTTCAGACCTATTAGTAAAAATTTAAAATCATCCATTGTACCTGAAGACTGGAGGATAGCAAATGTAACCCCAATATTTAAAAAGGGCTCCAGGGGTGATCCGGGAAACTACAGACCGGTTAGCCTGACTTCAGTGCCAGGAAAAATAGTGGAAAGTGTTCTAAACATCAAAATCACAGAACATATAGAAAGACATGATTTAATGGAACAAAGTCAGCATGGCTTTACCCAGGGCAAGTCTTGCCTCACAAATCTGCTTCACTTTTTTGAAGGAGTTAATAAACATGTGGATAAAGGTGAACCGGTAGATATAGTATACTTGGATTTTCAGAAGGCGTTTGACAAAGTTCCTCATGAGAGGCTTCTAGGAAAAGTAAAAAGTCATGGGATAGGTGGCGATGTCCTATCGTGGATTGCAAACTGGCTAAAAGACAGGAAACAGAGAGTAGGATTAAATGGGCAATTTTCTCAGTGGAAGGGAGTGGACAGTGGAGTGCCTCAGGGATCTGTATTGGGACCCTTACTGTTCAATATATTTATAAATGATCTGGAAAGAAATACGACAAGTGAGATAATCAAATTTGCTGATGACACAAAATTGTTCAGAGTAGTTAAATCACAAGCAGATTGTGATAAATTGCAGGAAGACCTTGTAAGACTGGAAAATTGGGCATCCAAATGGCAGATGAAATTTAATGTGGATAAGTGCAAGGTGATGCATATAGGGAAAAATAATCCATGCTATAATTACACAATGTTGGGTTCCATATTAGGTGCTACAACCCAAGAAAGAGATCTAGGTGTCATAGTGGATAACACATTGAAATCGTCGGTTCAGTGTGCTGCGGCAGTCAAAAAACAAACAGAATGTTGGGAATTATTAGAAAGGGAATGGTGAATAAAATGGAAAATGTCATAATGCCTCTGTATCGCTCCATGGTGAGACCGCACCTTGAATACTGTGTACAATTCTGGTCGCCACATCTCAAAAAAGATATAATTGCGATGGAGAAGGTACAGAAAAGGGCTACCAAAATGATAAGGGGAATGGAACAACTCCCCTATGAGGAAAGACTAAAGAGGTTAGGACTTTTCAGCTTGGAGAAGAGTCGACTGTGGGGGGGATATGATAGAGGTGTTTAAAATCATGAGAGGTCTAGAACGGGTAGATGTGAATCGGTTATTTACTCTTTCGGATAGTAGAAAGACTAGGGGGCACTCCATGAAGTTAGCATGGGGCACATTTAAAATTAGTCGGAGAAAGTTCTTTTTTACTCAACGTACAATTAAACTCTGGAATTTGTTGCCAGAGGATGTGGTTAGTGCAGTTGGTATAGCTGTGTTTAAAAAAGGATTGGATAAGTTCTTGGAGGAGAAGTTCACTTAGAGAATAGCCACTGCCATTAGCAATGGTAATATGGAATAGACTTAGTTTTTGGGGTACTTGCCAGGTTCTTATGGCCTGGATTGGAAACAGGATGCTGGGCTTGATGAACCCTTGGTCTAACCCAGTATGGCATTTTCTTATGTTCTTCTTATGTTCTTATGTTTAATTTTCTTCTGCATTTAGTTCTCGCAGTTTGGAGATTTAAAGATTTTTTCTTTCTTTAACCATAGTTCAGGGGTCAGTTTGGTTGGGAGTTCCAGCTTGTTCCCCAGCTCTTTAGAGGAAGAGATCCTGGTGGCTTGAAGTTATACATCTTGTCTTGGGTACAAGTCAATACTGAGGGACTGCAGGTGGCACTCTCGGTTAAGTAGCAGTGCCTGCAAAGTTTTTATTCTCTGTCTCCATCTTCTGGTAGGGATGCAAAACCCACATGACTGGACTGATCTGTGGTATTCCAGGAATGGAAATTAGCAGGTTAGAACCAATTTTCCTTTGTATCTCCTTTTTCTGAAGGCTGAGGAAAAGTAGAAAAATTTTCGAGGCAGATTGGAAACTTCTGTTGTGCACAAGTACTTCACTCCCCCAAGAACACCCTTTCTTAATGCAGCCAAAAGTGCAACTGTTGTCAATGCTACACAGACTTTTCAGCCAGCCCAAGCAGGCTAGTTTCAGATTGACCAATTTACTGGGTAAAAGGCTTTGATAACTGCTCTAGTGTGCATCTCCTGTGCGTGACATGGCCACACTTCCAGATCGCGGGTGTGTAGATGGAACCCAGAGCTGCAAAGCAGGGAGGAGGAAGGAAGAACAGCCAGCAGAGGGAGACTGAAATAGTTGTGAGACGTGCTCTTAAAAGCTAGCATTGGACAGATGTGGTCCTCCTTGATACCGCCTCATATCATGCAAAAGTTGCTTTTTCACCCTTCTTTTTGGCACTTGTACATATGGATTGTAATTTTCAAACTCTCCACATAGCGGTACATTCTACACACAGACTTTACCATGAATTCTCCAAGTGAACTTACACACACCAAAGTTGTTTTGAAAATACTTAGGTAACTGGCCAAGTACTTGCACGCATTCACTCATATAAAACTAATCTTCTTCTTCTAAATCAAATCTAAATAAGAACATGGAATGACTTGATTGGTTAAGTGTCCATGCCTAGTACTTTTGTAGCAATCCTAAATATTTAAAGCTCCAGTGTAACCAGTCACGTTCAAAAGCACACACTAAGTAAACCGCACTGGTTCACATGATGACAGGATAAATTCACCAGCTCCTATTGGTTCTCTCTGCTGAGGAGTGTATTTCAAAGCAAAGAACCAACCATAAGCACCAAGGAGATGTCAAAAGAACTGTGGGACAAAGTTGTGAAAAGGCAATGATCTGGTAATCCATAATAATCATCCCATAATCAAGATGATTATAAAGAAGTGGAAGGTGTATGGCACCACCAAGACCCAGCTTAGATGAGACTATCTCTCCAAACTGGAAGACCGAGCAAGAAGACGACTGATCAGGGAAGCAATCACAAGTCCATCGGCAACGTTGAAAGAGCTATAGGTTAGTTAAAGTCTGCACATGACAACAGTATACCAAGCACTCCACAAATTTGGCCTATATGGTAGGGGGGCAAGAAGGAAGCCATTACTCAAGAAAGCCCACCTTCAATCCTGTTTGAAGTAGGCAAAGGAAAACTTAGGGATACTGTGGCCATGTGGCAGAGACTTCTGTGGTCTGACAAAACCAGAATAGAACATTTTAGCCTAAATGCCAAGCATTACATTTGAGACAAACCCAACACAGCCTATTACCCAGACAAAACCACCACCCTTACTGTGAAGCGTGGTGGTGGTGGCATTATATTATGAGGCTATTTTTCATCAGTAGAGACTGGAGCCTTGTCAGGATAGAAGGGACAATGAATAAAGAAAAGGATAGAAAAGTCCTTGAGGAAAATCTGCTGCTCTTTGCAAGAAAGCTGAAACTGGGATGGAAGTTCACATTCAGTATGGCTATTTCCTGAAACACACAGCCAAAGCTACCCTGGAATGGCTAAGGATCAAAAAGGTAAGGGCCGTATTTTAAATGCCCGGCGTGCCTATTTTGCATAGGCCGCCGGCGCGCGCACAGCCCCGGGACGTGCGTAAGTCCCGGGACTTCGTAAAAGGGGCGGGGGAGGGGCGTGTCCGGGGCAGTTCAGGGCGGGACCGGGGGCGTGGCACCGGCCTGGGGGCGTGGTCGAGGCCTCCGGACCAGCCCCCGGGTCGGGTGATGGCACGCCAGCAGCCCGCTGGCGCGCGCAGATTTACACCTGCTGAAAGCAGGCGTAAATCTGCCAACAAAGGGTAGGGAGGGGGTTTAGATAGGGCTGGGGGGGTGTGTTAGGTAGGGGAAGGGAGGGGAAGGTGAGGGGAGGCGGAAGGAAAGTTACCTCCGAGGCCGCTCCGAAATCGGAGCGGCCTCGGAGGGAACAGGCAGCGTGCGCGCGGGCTCGGCGCGCGCAGGTTGCACAAATGTGCACCCCCTTGCGCGCAGACCCCGTATCTTATAAAATCCAGCGTACTTGTGTTCGCGCTCGCGCAAATTTATAAAATCTACCCGTAAATGTCCTGATATGGCCCAGTCAAAGCCCTGACCTCAATCGAATCGAAAATCTGTGGCACGACTCAAAGATTGTGGTCCTTCAGCGCTCTCCAAGGAGCTTGGCAGAGCGTGAATAGGTTGGTAAAGAAGACTGGCCTAATATTGTCAAATCTAGGTCTGCAAAGCTGATGGAGACCTATCCCAACAGACTTACTGCTTCCAGCAAGCATCGACTCAGAGGGATGATGCATTTCACTTTTGTTTTTTTGGATACATGTATGCTTAGTCTCCAAAGAAAGCATGTTTGGCCCTGAAGGGTGTGTTACGTATGATGTGTTGATGAGTGGGAGAAAAACTCCTCATTTAAATGCCTGCCAGTCTGACACACAGGCAACAAAATGTGAAAAATGTTTTAAGGGGGTGTAGACTTCCTATATACCACTGTGCATATAATTCTCCTCTAAATCCAGTCTAACACCTTTTCTTAGTTTCTTGTAATTATAAAATTGCTTTTTTTGTCCTAGATTTTGTTTATTTTCTCCTACTGACTCTTCTAGTTCTGGGCACTTTTGTGCCTTTGACTATATTTAAGTGAGGCAGTGCAGTGACTGAGGTGTGCACAAGCGTGTTTGGCTTCTTGGCCTTCATTTGAGTTGACATCATGACCCAAACCTACTCAGTGGCCGTCAGCATCTCTAACTGAATGGAGGGTGATGTCAGAGAGTACCTGTGCGTACTTGGAAAGGATTACTGAGGCTCCCAGACTCAGGTGAATTGTAATAAAACTGATAGCATACACGGATCTGAATAGGGCCAATTTAAAAAGGTGTGCCAAGACTTTCCTGTGATATACAGGGCCTTGGCGTCACGTCTTTTAAGTATAGGAGGTGATTAATTTTATTCCCGACAGTTGGTAAATATATTTTGACTATAAATGCATGTCCTAAGTTTTAAGAATCGACCCTAACTAATTATTACATTGCTGCCAAATGAAGTTTTAAATCTTCACTTTGGACCAGCACATATGAGATTTCCAAGTTCCCTTCCCAGGGACAGGAAACTGCTGCATCTCTGACAGCTCAGGTTGCACCAGGAAGACAAGGCCCCTTGCCAAATGCCCCATATGTGCCTAAGAGACTGAAAAACTGTGAAAATGCCTAAAGAAGTTCAGGGAACATGAAAGCAAGTGGGGAGAGGGGGAGGAAGGGAGGGACCTGTTTTCATTGTAGGCAGTCCGCTGAGGGGATGGGGGGTTAATTGACGGCTGCTTCGAGAAAGTGGAAGTTTTGGTCCCGGAACGTAGGAACATGAGGGGCACTGATGATGTAAACGAGATTAAAAGTGAGCAGTCGGAAAGATTTGTGTCTGCTTTCAGCCAGTCAGGAAGGCTTCAGCCTTCCACCCCATGGTGCAGGTAAGGATAAGAAGCCCCTGAAACGGCTGGGATGCCCCTGTTTGAAAAGATCCAAACTACAGGAAGGATGTCTTTCCTCCCACTTCTAATTCTAGAGATGTGAGCGTGACAGAAATCCTTGAAATAAGCAGGGAATACAAATGATGGACAAACTGGGGCTATTTTATCAGCTGTTCTTCTGTCTCAGCAACTTTCCCATAGTTCAGTCTAGACTTACGATTAATTTAGGGGGCAATGGAGGGCTTGCAGCCTTTTCCTTTGATTTTGAATTTCACCAATGACATTTTTCTTTGTCTGCATTGTTATTGTTAATGCGGCTGTGTGACTTTGTTAGTCCATTTCCCTAGAGCAGAGGTGGGCAATCCACAGAGAATATGCACGGCATATATTTGCATACAGTGGAGGCAGGGCATTTATATATATACCTCACGCCAATGAAGAGTGGGTGACTCACCAGAATGATGGCTACTGCCTGGAGACAATACCCTTATTCAATAAACATACACATGCTTACTGTGACTCCAACATCGTTCTAGCTTCAACAGCAAGAGGAAATGTGGAATAAAGGATCTGCACTCACAAAGGGGGGAGTAGCTGGCTTGTTACGGCGGTTACTACCCCAACCAAATAAGCCTGTTACTTCTATTTCTATGCATATACAGCATAGTTCTCTGCTTCAACGGCAGGGGAGAAGAAAAAACTGATACTTCACGCATATCCAGCATAGCTCTCTGCTTCAACGGCAGGGGAGAAGAAAAAAGGGTTCACACTCACAAAGCGGGGAGTAGCTGGCTTGTTACGGCGGTTACTACCCCAAACCAAATGTGCCTGATACTTCACTTTCGATGCATATCCAGCATGGCTCTCTGCTTCAACAGCATGGGAGAAGAATAAACTGATACTTCAAGCATATCCAGCATAGCTCCCTGCTTCAACGGCAGGGGAGAAGATAAACAACCAATAAGGGCTGTATAACATAGTTTGAGTAAAACAAATAAGCATGGGTGTAGCTTGCTTATTGCGGCGGTTACTACCCCTACTACCCCTAACTTATCAGCTAGATATTCACTTGGATGCAGCTCCATCACTGCTTTCTACATTAATGGTGGGGGTGGAAAGGAAATAGAACCAAGAGCTAAGAGAAACAGATAAGTATGAGAGAAAAAAGTGTGTGAAGCTTGCTGGGCAGACTGGATGGGTCATTTGGTCTTCTTCTGCCGTCATTTCTATGTTTCTATATGCTTTTCCCTTGTGGATGTCCTGAAACCCAGACCTGTTTGTGGCACCAGGACCACAGTTGTTTACCCCCCTGCTCTAGAGCTGTTTCTGCTGCCATTTCATAGTCAGCATGACAGACACATACAAAAATAATGCTGATTGCAATAATCCGACAGCGATACAGCAGGGTCATGGCATGGGGATGGGACTCTGGGCAGGCAGCACTGTTGCACTGGTAAAGCTCTACAATTGAACAGCATCCACCTATGATATGTGCTTACTGGTTAAAAAGAAATGTGTGCCATCTGCTGCAGGTCATCCTGGGCAGCTGCTGCCTCCCAAATGCAGGAGGATGGATGGGATTCATGGAAAGCAGGACTGAACAGCCTGCATTAGCTGCTGATAGCAGTGCATGTGTTGGTTTATTCTCTGTGCTGTTTACATCACATCCCTCCCTCTCTCCCCCTCTCCGCAGCAACGTGCAGGGAGACAGCCAGACAAGCATCTGCATCACCATCGAACCGGGACTCCTCCTCAAGGGAGATATCCTGGTAAGTGACAAATAAGAGCTCTGTCCGACTGTGCAAGCAGGAGAAGGCTGGGTCATTAATTTACTAAAAGGAAGGGGAAGCGTTCCCTGTCTCCTAGGGAAAGAGATAATCAGATGGGGTAGGTAGGATTAATCTGAGTCACAGAGAGTCATGCTGAGCTTAGATAAACTGAAACCGCAAGAGGTCCATGTTCAAAGGATGTTTGACAGTCGGGGAGGATAACTTTCAAAAACCGCTCGTGGGCTCCCGTTTACGCGTGTATAGTTATTACTGTATTTTATAACCTGCATGGATATGATATGCGCAGGTTATAAAATACGAAGTACATATGGGTGCACAAATCCTCTGTACGTGAAAATCATTGAGCCGCTCAAGGTCGGACTAATTCCAGAAAAGTAGCGGCACTTATCCAGATAAGTTCCAATTTATTCGGCTAATTAGCAGCACTTGTCCGTCTGACTAGTGCTTTTTGTACTTATCCAGATATGTAAGATAGCTGGATAAGTCTAAAAAAAAATGCTATTTATCCAGATAAGTTCAAAATTGTCTATCCAAGTGGTAGCAAAGACACTATTTAGCCAGATAAGTCAAACTTTAGCTGGAAAATTGTTCGCATTTGTACTTCCAATTTTAAAGGGATGAGTGAATAGATTTTACTCGCGCTATTTAGATGCATTTACTCCCGTAAGTCGGCTTTTACATGCATAAGTCGGGGGATTTTCTAACAATGCACACGGCAATGAATAGCCAATTTGCCGATTAGTCTCCCAGTTTGCCCAGTTGATCTGCATAAGAATATAAGAAATTGCCATGCTGGGTCAGACCAAGGGTCCATCAAGCCCAGCAGCTTGTGAAGACCCTCCTGGCTCCTCCCATTTCACCCAGACCCCCCCCCCCCCCCTACACCACCACCACCATCCAGTCATTTTTTCACTTTTAAGATGTTTACGATCACTCATGCCGGATATTTTGTAAATCTACGCAAGCAAGGCTTGCACCTGTCACATTGGAAGATTGTAAAATAGCAACTTGGCTCGCCCCAGAAAGCCCCCTGGCCCACGCCTGTTATACCCGCACCAGTCTACTGGTGGATCCTGATTTTTCCGTCTATGCTGCATGTTTAAAATAGTGTGCACTGGCGTATGCGCTACTTTTTACACACGCATCTTTTGAGAATTCACCTTTACGATGCCATTTATCTGGACAAACCTCAGGGTTTTAAGTATCCTGCCTGTTTGACTACCCCTGAGTTATCTGTATAAGTCAGAGGTGGTCCGGGTTTTCTGGATAACACTATTCCTGTACATTCCCAGATCAATCCAGACAAGTGGACTATGCATCCCGACCAGCAGATGGAGGCAGAGGACAAAGCCTTGAGGCACCTCTACCACCTGCAGTCCCTCAGCATTTCTCTGTCTCCAGCAGGTGGTAGAGGTGCAGACCTGCAGGCTCCCTGAGGTGTTAGGCTCCTTCGAGGACCATCCCTCAGGTGGAGCAGGGTGACAACCGGGGGGGGGGGGGTTGGAAACCCCTGCTGGTGTTCGCCCTCGACCGGCCGGAGGTCCTGATAGCCAGTTCCCTGGACCTCCTGTCAGGGATGTACCCTGCTCTTCATAATTAAGCTGTTGGTTTAAAAAAAAAGAAAAGAGAGGTGTTTTTCTGTTGCGGTGGCTACAGAGAGTGGTGAGTGCCTTAGCAGCGGGAGCTGTCAGCATACCAGGAGGAGAAGATTGGGGAATACTTCTCTCCTTTCTCCCTCGCTCCAGGGGCCCTGAGGATGGTGAGGGAGGTCGCGACTTCACTCTATGGGACCACCGGTGCAGTCTCCCTTCATGTTCCCAGTCATTGGGGGTTTCAGGCCAACGCTACTTTGCCCATTTCTCCTTGTGGGACCCTTTGATTTTTCTTCAGGGTACCTGCGCGCTGCTCCGACCGCATTTTTTGAGGGCGGTCGACACGCACTGTGCTTGCCACGTGTGCGGCCTTTGAAGCCTATTGTGCACGAGGGCGCACGAGCAAATCGCTGGTTGAGCCGCATATGGGGCTTGTGCTGCTGCGGATATGGTATCAAAACCACGTGTAACAGCCTGCAGGGCTTGTGGGACCCTGGTCTGCTCAGCTGAGCAGTAAATCCTTGTGTACCAGCTGCCAGGCAGGAGGTGAAGGGACCTCGGGGGTTCCCTAGAGAAGAAGGCTCTCCATTCGGCAGGGGCCCCGACTGTGGCCCCGGGGGATCTCAGGGAGCAACCGTGCCTGATGGAGATTGCATACAGGACTTGGCACTCAGCAGAAATTTGCAGGATGGGCCTCTTCCTCTGTCGCCTGTGGCTCAGGAGGACTTCAAGGGGGGTCAAGTTTCAGGGGACCTAGAAGATTTTTCTCCAGAGTTAGTTCTACTCCTCCAAAAGGCCTTCCTGGCAAGGAAGGGAGCGGGCTTCAAGTTTCTGAGAAGGTCAACAGGCGTGCGTCTAAGATCCTTAAAGTGGCTCCTTCAGGGGGATCCGGGGACCCGTTGCAACAACTGGGTTTGGGTCGAGCAGGTCTGGAGACTGACCCCAGAGATGGGGAGGACTCAGATGGTATTCTGGAGGATCCTCTCAATTTACAGGACACAGACCCAGATGCAGATGCGGATGCAACCCTGAACATGGATCCAGATGAGTTGCCGGTGTCAGAGGGTGACGACCCTCACATATTCCACTTGATTAAAAAAGAGGCGTTATGTCCCCTCATTCCTCCAGATTTTACAGGAATTGGGGGTGAAGGTGACTTAGGAGGAGTCGGATAATGAGGGCATGAACCTGGTCCTGGATGGTCTGCGGGGGGCCCCTAGTGCCTTTCCTTTGCTGAAGAAGATTCGTAAACTGATGAACTGAGAGGAGACTCCCCGGAAGCGGGCCTTAAGGTCGGAAGAGCCATGGCTAAACTTTATCCCCTTATGGAGGAGACCTTGAAGCTTCTGCAAGTACCAAAGGTGGATGCGGCAGTTTCAGCTATCACCAAGAAGTTGACCATCCCAGTGGCAGGGGCTGCCGCTTTGAGGGATGTGCAGAACCGCAAGTTGGAGATTCATTTGAAGCGGTTGTTTGAGGTGTCTGCTTTGAGTTTCCGGGCCACGATTTGTAATAGCATGATGCAGAGAGCGTGTCTATGCTGGGTACAGAAGTTATGAGGGATGGCTTCCTCCGGGAATGGGGATTCTCTGCAATCAGCGCATTTGGAGGTTGGTGTGGCCTATGTCATGGATGCGCTTTACGACTTGGTCTGCCCCTCGGCTAGGAGCATGGTCTCAGCAGTAGTGGCTCACAGGCTTTTGTGGTTACAAAATTGGTCCACGTACATGTGGTCCAAAGCTCAGCTGTGTAATCTCCCCTTTAAGGGAAAACTCCTGTTTGGGGAAAATATGGATCAGCTGATGAAGACTTTGGGAGAATCCAAGGGAAATAAGTTACCAAAGGACCAAAAGTCCCGCAAGAAGGTTTTTCCACCTTGGTCCCGGATTCGGGATTCGTGTAGGTTCCATTCTGGCAAGTCCACCACTGGGGTGGGAGCTAAGCAGTCAGCTGAACGTCAGCAGTCCTTTCGAGGAGAGCCTGCAGGTTCCATGGACTGACCCGGTCAAGGGGCTGGTGGTGATAAATCTTCACAATGAAGCCAGCCTTGCCCATTTTTCCTTAGAAGCGGTAGGGGCAGATTGTCCATCTTTTATGAGGATTGGGTCAGGATTACCTTGAACCGCTGTGTGTTAGAAATGGTTCAAGATGGTTACGCACTAGAGTTTTCTTTACCCATCAGGGAGGTCTTTCTGGAGTCCCACGTCATCTCCCAGAAAAAGCAGGAGGCTGTGCAGGGGACTCCACAGAGGCTTTTGCACCTCAACGCAATCGTGCCTGTTCTAAAGGAGGAACAGGGTCGAAGTCGGTATTCCATTTACTTTATAGTACCAAAGAAGGAAGGCACGTATTGTCCCATCCTCGACTTGCAGAAGGTAAACAGAGCTCTAAGAGTGCCATGTTTTCGGATGGAAACGTTAAGGACAGTAATGGCGCAGGTCCGCAAAGAAGAGTTCTTGGCGTTGTTGAATCTGACGGAGGCTTACCTTCATATTCCCATTCGACAGGAACATCAAAGGTTCCTGCATTTCAAGATGTTGAGCCAAAATTTTCAGTTTCGGGCCGTTCACTTTGGGTTGGCTACGGCACCTCAAAAAGTGATGGTAGTGGTGGCAGCGGCCCTTCGCAGAGGAGGAGTGTTGGTCCATCCATATTTGGACAACTGGCTGATTTGAGCAAAAACGGAGGAAGAGTGTCAGAGGTCGATCCAGGGAGTTATGGTCACTTTACGGTCACTAGGTTGGGTGATAAATGTGACGAAGAGTCACTTGCTGCCTTCTCAGTCTCTGGAGTATCTGGGGATGCTTTTCGATACCCAGCAGGGCAGAGTGTTTTTGTCCTCTGACAGAGTGACCAAATTGCTGGTGCAAGTGGCTTGGCTGCTTCGACTTTCACCGCCAACGGTCTGATACTATTTGCAGGCAGATTTTCTCAGCAGTCAGCAGTTGGACCCAGGGGAATGGGAATTGTCCCTGGAAGCTTGGGATCACATCTGTGCCAGATGGAGCGAACCTCAACTGGATCTCATGGTGATGCAGGCCAACATGAAGATGACGAGGTTTTTCAGTTGCAGGAGAGAGACCCGGCGCAGTGGGCCTGGATGCCTTGGTGTGCCCTTGGCCAATGGGGATCCTGCTGTATGTGTTTCCCTCGTGGCCTCTCATTGGACGTGTTCTTCGGCATCACCCTCACCACTGACCCGGAGTCATCTCGGGTCAGTGGTGAGGGTGTCGCCAGAGAGGCCACATTGCTCTTGGTTTGTGGATCTCACAGTTGAGGGACCCCTCAGCTTGGCTCATCTGCCTCACTTGCTATGACAGGGACCCATATTTTTTAATCGGGAGAATCACTTTTGTCTCATGGCTTGGCTTTTGAGAGGCGGTGCTTGCACCTGAAGGGCTATTCTGACCAGTACCCTCCTCCAGGCGCAGAGACCCTCGACCTCAATAGCTTTTGCCGGAGTCTGGAGGGTCTTTGAGTCCTGTTGTCTGCTGTGCCGGCTAGATCCCCTTTCAGTGGACGTGTCCCAGATGTTATCCTTTTTGCATGAGGGCTTGTCTAAGGGTTTGGCCTATAATTCGCTATGTGTACAGGTGTCTGTTTTGGGTTCCCGTAGGGGCAAGGTGCGTAGGATGTGGTTAGGCTCCCATCCTGATGTGGTTCGTTTTCTGAAAGGAGTGAAGCATTTGCATCAGCCATTGTGGAAATTGTGTCCTGATTGGAGCCTCAATTTGGTTCTTCGGGTTCTTTGTGGGCCGCCCTTTGAGCCCTTGCGAAGGGCGACGTTGAAGGACGAGACCTTAAAGATGTTTTTTCTGGTGGCAGTTTGTTCGGCCAGGCAGATTTCGGAGTCACAGGCTCTATCTTGCAGAGACCCCTTTTTGCACCTTTCTAATGATGGGGAACGTTGCAAACAGTTTCCTCCTTTTTGCAGAAGGTGGTGTCTTCTTTCCATATCAATCAGATGGTAGATCTTCCGGCTTTTCCAGAGTGGTCCAGGGATTCTCCTCAGGAGACGGAACTGCATCTGTTGGATGTATGCTGGGTTATATACTTTTCAATACCCACTGCCACTGTTTATTTTGTATTTTTTGCGAGATTGTATATAGTTCATTTGCAAGTTCTGTGACATATTATACTGTATATTTGCAATTTTTCTGTTCCTATCTTAGTTAATCTCCTTTCACTCTCTCAGGCTTTCCTCCGTCTCCGCTCTCCCTTTTCTTCCTTCCGCCTGCTCCTTTAATCCCCGTCCCTGTTATTTGTATTTTCTGTCTTTCAGTTAATTGTAAACCGATATGATGTTACCACGAATGTCGGTATAAAAAAAACTGTTAAATAAATAAATATTGTGTTATATGGAGGTCATGAATTCTTTCCTGTGCTCAGATCATCTTTTTGTGGTGTTTGGAGGAGTGAAGAAAGGCGATGAGGCTTCGAAGGCCACAATTGCAGGATGGCTTAGGGAGGCTGTTTGCTCTGCTTACATTTGTGAAGGTCGTAGGGTTCCATTCTACTAGGGCGCAGGCAGCTTCGTGGGCGGAATGTCAATGACTTTCTCCTCAGGAGATTTGCAGAGCGGCGATGTGGTCTTTGCTGCACATGTTCATCAGACATTACCTTTTGGACGAGCACACATCAAGATGCGTCCTTTGGTGAGGGTGTCTTGCGCTCGAGTTTTTCGGGTTCCCGCCCAGTCTAGGGGTGCTTGGGTACATCCCACTGGTTATGTACAGGAAAGGAAGATTGGTTCTTATCTGCTAATTTTCGTTCCTGTAATACCACAGATCAGTCCAGAGACCCTTCCCGTTGTTGCAGAAAGACTGTTTCCTGATAGTCGTCGTAATATAGTTGCATCTTTCTAATTGACTTTCTGGGGTTTTTTGGAGATCATAGTGGCCCTGCTTTACCTGTTCACCCTAGAGGGGTTTTTTGATAGTTTCTAATTTCTTAGCTTGGGTACAGATTAATACTGAGGGACTGCCGGTGGCACTCTCGGTTATGTAGCAGTGCCTCAAGGGTTTGTTCTCTGCCTCCATCTGCTGGTAGGGTTGCATAACCCGCTTGTCTGGACTGATCTGTGATATTACAGGAATGAAAATTATCAGGTAAGAACCAATTTTCCTATACTCGTTATGTGGATAAGTTATCCGGGTACACGTACCCAGATAACTTTAAATGTGACCAGCTATATTCAACATGTCGCTGGTTAAATACAGAAAAAAAAACCCTTCCAGGCCAGCAGGCCCAGTCCCGGAACTCTCAACACCCCAAAATATGTAAATAATTTATTTTTGGACCTAGCAGTTTTCCTCCTGTTCTTTTTATCAGCTCATTCAGAACCAGGACTAGGATTTGACATCGGGGGGCGGGGGTGTTCCCAGTTTTACATCCCTCCTTACAGTGACTGCCCTGTGATAACCACCTCGTCTCCTTCCCGCTACAGTTGAAGTGTTATCACAAGAAGTTCCGAAGCCCGGCCCGGGACGTCATCTTCCGCGTGCAGTTCCACACCTGCGCGATCCATGACCTCAGCCTCACCTTCGGGAAGGAGGACCTGGATGATGCCTTCAAAGGTAAGGCACCTGCATCTTCTTCTCAGCCGGGGTAGTAGCACTTCAGGCACCACCTGGTGTCCCATCTGATTACGTTCCTGTACTGGAGCTGGTGTTGGCGGTCTCAGAATGTGCACGGGTGACAGTAATTAGAGATGTCCTTAAATATGGAAGTGTTACATTATCATGTTAGCTCTGTGGAGCCACTCTGTAGCCCTGACTTTTTCAGTCTACTTTTAACTGGCCAGACCTTGTAAACTTGACTTTAAAGTACCATATACAACATAATCCTAATTTCCTTTCATACAGTGTGTTTGAAACTAGTTTCAAACCCATTTTTAAAGCACTACATAATGGAGGTAGACAATTCATTTGGTAGTTTAAAGCCAATTTCCAAACTTGTCGGCTAAGAGATCTACGCGAGGGCTTAAATGAAAACCCAAACAATAAAAACTAGATTAGCACACTATAGTAATGCTCTGGGGGTGGCAAGCTATAGTGCGCCATACTGTTCCCGTGGTAATACTCTGGGTATGGGACACTACAGTGCACCATGCTAATGCTCTGGGTGTCACTAACACACGATATCACCTCCAATGTTGAAATTTAACATGGGACATGGACAGGGGATATGGACATCCAAGCAGATAAGTTCTGGGAATTCTATTCATGTCTTATACTCTTGGCTTACATTTAAAAAAGTGTCTGTGTTTTTGGGAAAGGTTCGGCATTTGTGAAAGAAACTTTTATTTAAATTCCTGCTAGAGCAGTTAGTAACTTATGTCACAAATTTACAAAATAATTTTTGATTTAGCATATTGTTTCACTATTTCAACATTTCAAATATATATCAATACACATTAATTGTGCATGCTAAGCAATCACAGAAAACCTACCACGGGTGGGAGGAGGTTGGTTAGTGATTAAAATCTCAGTACACTGCCGGATGCAGTGATACGATGAATCTATATGAAACCTTCTGCTTCTCTCCTTAAATATTTTTTCTTGGTCATTTGTTTTTGCTTAACTCAGATAAATAGATAAAAAAATTTGGGTAGACACGTTTGTCATAGGAAATCATTTAGATGTAGTAAAATAGTTACATTTCAACATTGGAGGTGATATCGTGTGTTAGTGATATCAATATTATATTCCTCAAAAAATAACCAGTGCATCGTTTATTTGGTAATACTCTGGGTGTGGCATGCTATAGTGCACCAAGCTGTTCTTGTGGTAATGCTCTGGGTGTGGCATCCTAAACTGCACCAGGCTGTTCTTGTGGTAATACTCTGGGTGTGGCATGTTATAGTGCACCATGCTGTTCTTGTGGTAATGCTCTGGGTGTGGCATGCTATAGTGCACCATGCTGTTCTTGTGGTAATACTCTGGGTGTGGCATGCTAAACTGCACCATGCTGTTCTTGTGGTAATACTCTGGGTATGGCATGCTAAACTGCACCAGGCTGTTCTTGTGGTAATACTCTAGGTGTAGCATGCTATAGTGCACCATGCTGCTCTTGTGGTAATGCTCTGGGTGTG
This sequence comes from Rhinatrema bivittatum, assembly GCF_901001135.1. Taxonomy (NCBI): domain Eukaryota; kingdom Metazoa; phylum Chordata; class Amphibia; order Gymnophiona; family Rhinatrematidae; genus Rhinatrema; species Rhinatrema bivittatum. Next base: position 15,141,047 of record NC_042620.1, read on the forward strand.
GCATGCTAAACTGCACCAGGCTGTTCTTGTGGTAATACTCTGGGTGTGGCATGTTATAGTGCACCATGCTGTTCTTGTGGTAATGCTCTGGTGTGGCATGCTATAGTGCACCATGCTGTTCTTGTGGTAATACTCTGGGTGTGGCATGCTAAACTGCACCATGCTGTTCTTGTGGTAATACTCTGGGTGTGGCATGCTAAACTGCACCAGGCTGTTCTTGTGGTAATACTCTAGGTGTAGCATGCTATAGTGCACCATGCTGCTCTTGTGGTAATGCTCTGGGTATGGCATGCTAAACTGCACCAGGCTGTTCTTGTGGTAATACTCTGGGTGTGGCATGCTATACTGCACCATGCTGTTCTTGTGGTAATACTCTGGGTGTGGCATGCTATAGTGCACCATGCTGTTCTTGTGGTAATACTCTAGGTGTAGCATGCTAAACTGCACCAGGCTGTTCTTGTGGTAATACTCTGGGTGTGGCATGCTATACTGCACCATGCTGTTTTTGTGGTAATACTCTGGTTGTGGCATGCTATAGTGCACCAGGCTGTTCTTGTGGTAATGCTCTGGGTGTGGCATGCTATAGTGCACCAGGCTGTTCTTGTGGTAATGCTCTGGGACACGTCCACTGAAAGGGGATCTAGCCGGCACCATGCTGTTCTTGTGGTAATGCTCTGGGTGTGGCATGCTATAGTGCACCATACTGTTCTTGTGGTAATGCTCTGGGTGTGGCATGCTAAACTGCACCAGGCTGTTCTTGTGGTAATGCTCTGGGTGTGGCATGCTATAGTGCACCATGCTGCTCTTGTGGTAATGCTCTGGGTGTGGCATGCTAAACTGCACCATGCTGCTCTTGTGGTAATGCTCTGGGTGTGGCATGCTATAGTGCACCATGCTGTTCCAATGGTAATGCTCTGGGAGCAGCATATTATTGTACTCCATCTGTTCCTGGAACAACACCCTGGGGGCGGCACACTATAGTACACCAGGCTGTTCTTATGGTAATACTCTAGGTGTGGCATGCTATAGTGCACCATGCTGTTCCCATGGTAATGCTCTGTGAGCGGCATACTATAGTGCACCATGCTGTTCTTGTGGTAATACTCTGTTCCCGTGGTAATGCTCTGGGTGTGGCATGCTATAGTGCACCATGCTGTTCTTGTGGCAATACTCTAGGTGTGGCATGCTATAGTGCACTATGCTGTTCTTGTGGTAATACTCTGTTCCCGTGGTAATGCTCTGGGTGTTATGACTGCCCATTGCGGCGGTCCGCAACCGGGGGCCGACTGTCATGGTTGAGCGACAACCCAGGCCGCCCTTGCCTTTGCCGTTACCGGTTCCATCCCCAGCAGCCCAGCTCACTGCTACACAACTAAGACAACTCTGGGTCCATACTCAGCAGATGCTCCGTAAAGCGGTTCTCACCGCCAAGAACTTTGCCGACAGGCAGCGACGACCGGCTCCCCAGTTTCGTCCAGGTGAGAAAGTATGGCTGAGCACCCGGCACCTCCGTCTGAGAGTTCCATCCATGCGATTAGCCCCTCGTTATATTGGGCCCTTTTCGGTGCTGTGACAGCTAGGTCCCGTGACTTATCAATTTCGTTTACCAGCAACTTTAAGAATTCATAACTCCTTTCACACATCACTACTGAAGCCGTTGGTCCTCACTTGGCCTACTCACAAGGTTCCTGAAGCCTCCCAGCATGGGTCTGAAGAGGAGACAATTTATCAGGTGCATGAGGTACCTGATGTCCGAAAACAAGCTTGCACTTGGGAATACCTGCTGGCTTGGGAGGGATTCGGTCCGGAGGAGAACTCCTGGGAGCCTGCCAAGAACATCCTGGATAAGAATCTTCTCAAGAACTTTCACACTGCTCACCCGGGAAAACCCAGACCTTCTAGAGGGAGGCCTAAAGGAGGGGGTAGTGTTATGGCCGCCGGTCACGGCGGTCCGCGACCGGGGCCGACCGTCATGGCCGCCGGCCGCGGCAGCCCGAGGCCAGGGCCGACTGTTATGACTACCGGCCGCGGCGGTCCGTGGCTGGAACCAAATACTCACCCGCAGCGTCGGGTCCATGCATTGGCTCTCGCTGGAGCAGGCAACTTTCCCCGGCGTTCCCCTCGTGGACACGGCCACTGCTGAGGCCGGCTGCTTGGCTCCGCTCGGCCTGGATGACTCCGCCCCCTTCAGATTAGTTAGGGCCGCGCACGTGGCTGAAGAAAATATTTAAAGGGGCCATGACAGGAAGTTGCCGTGGCTCCTCCCCGAGACTCCTCCCTCACCTCTTGTATTTAAGGCAAGGTCTGCTCCTCAGACCTTGCCTTGGTATTGAGGCTTCTGGTTGTTTGGATTCAGTGCTGGTGTTCCCGGTTCCTGGTCTTCGTTCCTGGTCTTCGTCCCGCTACTGTTCTCCTCCTTCGTTGGATTGATTCTTAGCTTCTGACCCTTGGACCGGCTGTCGTTCTTCGCTTGGCTTGACCTTGGACTGGCTGCGGATCCTTCTCTTGGCTTGTTCCTGGACTGGCTTCGGACCATTCTCCTGAATTGCTTCTGGAACGGATTTGACTTTTCTCCTGGCTTCGACCCTCAGAATGGCTCCTGATCACTCTTTGGCTTCTACTCCTGGACTGGCTCGACCTGCTGGAGGCAGCCGTCTGGAATCCACGATCTGCAGGAGGCGCCTGCATCCAGACCAATCCTCAGTCTTCAGGGAGTCTCCTAAGTCCCAGCAGCCGGGTTCCTACGGGCTCCTCCTGGGGGAACCACGAGCTTCCAGGGCGAAGTCTTCATTCAACTTCTGAACCTTCAAGCCTTGCCCTCCGACGGTAGGGACCAGAGAGGGTTGACTCTCTCTTTGGTAGCGCTAACTTTACCTTGGAACAGGGGTCCACCTCTGGATTCATAACAATGGGTGTGGCATGCTCTAGTGCACCATGCTGTTCTGTGGTAATGCTCTGGGTGTGGCATGCTATAGTGTACCATGCTGTTCTTGTGGTAATACTCTGGGAGCAGCATATTATTGTACTCCATCTGTTCCCGGGATAACACACTGGGGGCAGCACACTATAGTGTGCCGTATTGTTCCTCTGGTAATGCTATGGTGGTGGCACCACTATTACCCCATGCTGTTCCCATGGTATCGCTCTGGTGTGGCACTTTATAATGCACCATACTGTTTCTGTGGTAATGCTCTGGGAATGGCACATGATAATATGCCATGCTGTTCCCATGGTAACACTCTGGATTTGGCCCACTATAGTGCACCATGCTGTTCCTATCATAACTTTGTGGGTGTGGCACATTACAGTGCACTTTGCTGTTCCCATGGTAATGCTCCAGCTGTGGCACATTATAGTGCATTCCCTGTACGTACCCGGATCAGTCCAGACTGTGGGTTATGCCTCCCTTCCAGCAGATGGAGACAGAGAAAAACTTGAAGAGCACCCCTCTTAACTTGGAGCGCCACCTGCATCTCTTCAGTGTTTCTCTGTCTCCAGCAGATGAAGGTGGCAGTCCCTGCAGGCTTGACCTTCTGTGTGGTTAAGTAAATCTCTTCCCAAAAAAAAGAATAAAAAGGAAAGATGCAGGGAGCAAACCAGATCAAGCAAGTTACCCTAATCCTCCCAGGGTCGGCAGGTCCTAGTTGGATTATCCCCTGTGGTGGTAGGATCCAGGAGCTGGGGTTGGTGACCCCGCGGGGCTCCTTCAGGTAAGGTGCCTGGGGTGGAGATACCGGTGATCCGGTCCCTCTCCCCCTTTCTTGTGCCCCCGGACCATTTTTGAAAATAAATAAATAAATAACAAACGGGCAGGAAGCAGCCTGTCAGCCTTCATTCTATTTTTTCATACTATGGCTGTTTTTTAACTTTTTACTTACAGGCGGGGTTGTTTTAAGGCAGGCCGTCCCTGTTTTCGCTGCTGCCTTCCTGCTTTTCTCACAGCTCTTTTTTCTCATGCTGCGTCCGACCCGTTGCGTTGCCTGCGGGGAGTCGGCTTCACGCCTCTCCCGCACAGGGCTTTGCTCACGCTGCCTCTCAGTGCAGGTTACCCCCATGTTTTTCTTAAGGGTATTAACTGCCGCTCCGGGCTGGTTTAGCTTTTTTATTTATTCCCATCCTCTAGCCTTTAGGGATCCACAGTGTTTATCCCATGCCCCTTTGAAATCCTTCACAGTTTTAGTCTTCCCCATTCCAGGCATCCACCACCCTCTCAGTGAAGAAATATTTCCTGACATTGGTTCTAAGTCTTCCTCCCTGGAGTTTCAAATCGTGACATCTAGTTCTACTAAACTGTTTCCAATGATAAAGGTTTGTTGACGACCTTGGATCATTAAACCCTTTCAAGTATCTGAAGGTCTGTATCATATCACCCCTGCTCCTGCTCCTGCTCTGCTCCTCCTCTCCAGGGAGTACATATTCAGGTTCCTCAACCTTTCCTCATAAGTCATTTGATGGAGACCTCCCACCATTTTGGTCACCCTTCTCTGGACCACCTCCATCCTGTCTCTATCCCTTTTGAGATTCGGTCTCCAGAACTGAACACAGTACTCCAGGTGAAGCCTCACCAAGGCCCTTTACAAGGGGATCATCACCTCCTTTCTCTTACTAGATATTACTTTCTCTATGCAGCCCAGCATTCTTCTGGGTTTAGCTATCGCCGTGTCACACTGCTTCGTCAACTTCAGATTGTTAGACACTATCACCCCAAGGTCTCTCTCCTGCTCCGTTCACATCAGCCCTTCACCCACCAACGCATACAGTTCTTTTGGATTACCACGCCCCAGATGCAGGACTCTGCATTTCTTGGCATTGAATCCCAGCTGCCAGTCTTCCAGCTTCTTTAAATCCTGTCTCATTCTCTGTACTCCTTCTGGCATGTCCACTCTGTTGCAGATCTCAGTATCATCTGCAAATAGACAAACTTTATCTTCTAACCCTTCCGCAATTTCTTTCACGAAGATGTTGAATAGACCGGTCCCAACACCAATCCTTGTGGCACTCCACTTAACACTGTTCTCTCTTCAAAGTAGGTTCCATTTACCATCATCCGTTGTCTTCTATCCATCAACCAGTTTGTAATCCACGCCAACACTTTGGAGCTGACTCCCAAGCTTCTCATTTTGTTGATGAGTCTTCTGTGTGGGATTGTATCAAAAGCTTTACTAAAATCCAAGTAAATTACATTGAACGCTCTTCCCTGATCCAGTTGTCTAGTCAACGCTTAAATTGAGTACAGTCCCATAGGAATACCACACTATATTGTGCCAAACCCAGAGCACTACCAAAGAATGCAGCACTATGGTTTGCCAAAAAAGAGCACTATCACAGAAATACCAAATTATAGTGCGTCAAATTCAAAGTGTTACCACGGAAATACTACACTATAATGTGCCAAACCCAGAGTACTACAACAGGAATATTGACTTATAGTGTTCCAAATTCAGGCTATTCCCATGGGAATATCACACTATAGTGTGTTAAATCCAGAGCCTTACATTAGGAATACCATATTACAGTGTTCCAAATCCAGAGAATTCCCACAGGAATACTCACTATAGTGTGCCAAATCCACTCACAGGAATACCACAGCATAGTGTACCAAATCCAGAGTATTCTTACAGGAATACAATAATATACCAAATCCAGAGTATTCTTACAGGAATACCACACTGTAGTGTTCCAAATCCAGAGTATTCTCACAGGAGTACTATACTATAGTGTGCCAAATCCAGAGTATTCTCACAGGAATACCACACTATAGTATTCTCACTGCACTATAGTGTGCCAAATGCAGAGTATTCTCACAAGAATATCACACTACAGTATGCCAAATCAAGAGTATTCCCAGAGGAATATTGCTGTATAGTGAGCTAAATTCACAGCCTTATCCTAGGAATACTGTAAATTATAGTGTTTGCTTATTTATTTAAAGTTTTTTTCTATACCGTCGCTAAGTTATATACCATCGCAGTGGTTTACATGTAGGCACATAAGTAAGTTTGGAGTAAGCGTACTATAGTACATTCTAACCGGTGCCATTAAGTTTTGGTTACATTAAATCATAAAAATACGTACAAATGTTTAGTGATGTAGGTTCTGGCCAGGTGTACCTAGAAGGTACTTTTACAGGTAAAAAAAAAATCACATTTACTGTGTTATATTATTACATTCATTGTGTACTCAATTTGTTAAACTATTGTAATGCACATTTATGAGAATAGTGCTGTGTGCCGGTGCTCTTCTGATTATTCCAGTGTATTTTCTATTCTCCGGTCTCTTTATAAAAAGCCAGTCTTTAGACTTCTCTTGAATGTTTTGGGGTCTCTCTGTAATCTGATCCCCAAAGGCATTGTGTGTTCCAGAGTGTGGGTCCTGCTAAAGACAATGCCCTCTCTCTTACCTGGGTTAGTCTCGCTGTCTTGACTGAGGAATGGTTAAGAGAGCTTTGTTTGCTGAACGAAGGTTCCTGTGTGGGACGTGTACCCGTAGTGCCAGTCCGCCTTTTCATCATGTATTAGTTTATGTATGGTGCATAGTGCTTTGCATTTTATTCTTTGTTCTATGGGTCCCAGTGAAGTTCGGCCAGAGTTTCAGCTATATGGTCTCTTCTTTTTCCAGTTAGTATTCTCGCTGCTGTGTTTGTAGTATTTGAAGTGGTCTTGTTGTTGTATTTGGGAGTCCTAGCAAAGTGCATTACAGTAATCGGCACTGGCGAAAAGTAGTGCCTGTGTGCCAGATGCAGAGTTTCCAGAGGAATACGACACTACATTCTGCCAAATCCAGAATAATACGTGTGTGCTC